>NW_010541044.1:15780-67188 GCF_000687285.1 Phaethon lepturus
CATGTTATAATTAGGTTTTCAGCCCTAATCACTGAGAACGATAAAAACTTCCCTTGCAACTGATAAACGCCACTATCGACAAGCAACATTTTGTTGCATAAGCAATTCATGTGATTGACAGTGGGATTTCTCGTGGAGCAGAATTGCGTATTTAAGTCCACATCAGGCGGTCAGTGAGTTTAGTGAATTTTGTCCTTGAGAGCCCTGCATAAACATTCACTATTCCAAAAAGCAGCACCATTTGGCCTATCATGGCCCATCAAGAGGTGGCTTATCCCACCAAGTCCAGAATAAAATTCCTCTTCAAGATTAATCTGCTAATCCCTTGTATTTGCTTTTTATCTGCCTTCATTCTGGAAAGGGAAGCCAAGAGGTCAAAGAAACAAACCAAAATTTGTATTTTAATTGTATGAAAAACACAAACATCTTTGTAAAATTCATTCCTGTTACTAGTAAGAACTATAACAAAATCCTGCAATTTTACAGGAGTCTGCAGTTTCTATGTGCTGCAGAATTGTTAGAGTTGAAAAGAATAAAACCATTTCCTATGACATTAAAACTCTCTTCAGGGGAATTCATTTTGATTTCTGCTCTCTTTAACCATGTAGCAATATAAATAATTTTGTCTTGGAATAAATTCCCCAAATCTGCTATTCTTAAAATGATCAAACAACATGTTTCAGCTTCATCATCAGATTCTTTCAGGTTTTTTTACGTTGACAGTCTACTACTGAAAAGGGAGAGATTCATGAAGAAAAGTTATGCTTCAACAACATAGTTTTTTCCAAATGGAAATCACAGAAAAGTTATACTAGCTCTCCCTAGAGGCAAGATGAGATGCACTTGCGGGGGGGAAATCTTCAGCAGTAGGAAAACAACTATTCGATGAACTCAGTCCTGCTCCAGTATTTCTGTTAAATACATCATTAGTACATGATCTAAGTAAGAAACTAATCAAGAAATAAAGCTGTCAGCTACTTCCTCCCCACCCCCCCTTCTTTCTTTTTTTCTCTCTAAATCAAATTTAGTCATAAAGCCGTGCCAGGTTACTGTCTTGCTGGAGAGAAAGTCTTTCTGGGCAGAGCAAACAGCAGCAGGCACAGCCCCTGCCCGCGCTGCGCAAGCACAGCCTGAAGGAACGGCCCGGCTGCACCCGCTGCTCCCGCGAGCGGTGCCAAAGTGGCACCAATTAGCAGCGGCTGTGGAAGTTCAGAGGGACACCTGGCTGATGTAAATGCCGGCTTCCGAGGAGCAAGTATTTGTACATAAAACAGCCACAGACAGTGATGCAGCAAGACGACCTGGCGGCAGCGGCGGGTAAGCCCGCGTGCAGCTTTTCTGCCCAGCTCTTGACACTGAAGCTGTCCTACAGACCAAGGGACTGAACTCGATATTGTCACCTCTGGTCTCCACTGTTCCCTGGAGAGCTTAAGATCCATGGGTGTCTCCCAGCTGACAAAACACTGGGTCACCCTGACATTTCTCCCTCCTCTTCCATCAGAGCAGCATGGGCAATGGTTGGCCTCCAGCCACAGAACAGCTGTCATCTGCAAACTCTGTTGAAACTGGCAGCCAGGGCCTATTTAATAATTTATCTAAGACTTAAATATAACACTGCAGGTGCTAAAACTTCCTCCCCCGTGCACTCAGCTGTTCTCTCTGTCAAACCCTGATTTGGCTACTCCATTGCAATGATCCATTTAGCTTACCCAGCAGAACTACTACGTTGCTTGATGTGGAGGGTCAGAGTGTGGCGGGAGCTTTTCTTTAAACAGCACATTTCCCGGTGCACACGCTGGTGGGAGAAGCTGTAGCTTTCAACACACCGTAGTTTGCAAGACATCATAGTCTTAAAAGCATCACTAGAGCAGCAGTCAGACACTGACATTGTCAGAGGACTAAGGAAGCAAATGGCTAAATAATTGCATCTTTGTCAGTGCCATTTTACTCCTTGCAGGAGTGTTGTAGGTGATAATTGACATTGTCATGATGTAAATAGCAATTGCCTCTGGGCACTAATGTGGAACATGTGCTGTTTTGAGTCATCCCCGACCTCTGTAAATGAGCAGAACAGTCTTGGCAGCAGTCGCGTCATGTATTAGTCAGCAGCTTCAGCACCGCGGCTGCTGTGATCCAGCTACGGCTGAAGGACCTGCTTCCCCCTACGAGTGCGTGATAAATTTTTTTTGTAGACACAACTGCTTTTCAAGTCCCTGCTTTTATCTCACTGGAGTCGAGAGTTGTACACCAGCTGAGTGTTCAAACATGCTGAACATCAGATATCTCCACACCGTGCGAGATGCACGCTGAGCTACGTGACCTCCAGAGCGGGCAACGCTGCACACCCTGACCGGCATCACATCGTCTGAGCCTCCAAAACTGCTGCAGGTCTGTACGGAAGAATACCCGTGTACACCCATAAAGCATGCCCAGCGCAGGATTAAGAACATGGATATAAAATCCCCTCCACTGATATTAATGTATCTAATGAATTAATTAACATATCAAAGTGCAGCACCTAGAAATGTTGAATCTCGATTCTCAAAAAAATCTGTGCGCGCTTAAATTCACACAACCAGAAAAGTTCCATTAATGTAAATGGTATATCTCTGAAGTAATATACCCACAG
The DNA here is from genome assembly GCF_000687285.1 of Phaethon lepturus. Classification (NCBI taxonomy): domain Eukaryota; kingdom Metazoa; phylum Chordata; class Aves; order Phaethontiformes; family Phaethontidae; genus Phaethon; species Phaethon lepturus. The sequence goes on from NW_010541044.1 coordinate 18,410, forward strand.
AATAATTTTACAGGATCGGGGCTCCAGTTAATTACAGTAACTCCTCACCATGCCATTTTTCCAACAGTCGTTTGTAAAAACTTTGGCTACAATTTGGTAAAATTAGATTTATTTTTTCTTTCCTCCTTGCACTAACAAACAGTGATGATTTGGGCAAAATGGTCAGTGTTCTTCCACAGACATACAGAAATACTGCTACCAAAAAGTGAAGTCCAAGAAATCTAGTGTGGAGGAGATAAAGAGCTATAATAAATGTGGTGACTGCAGGATCAAAAGTAAAATAGCTTATACTGTTGTGTATTTAGGACAAAATCCAAAAGCTGTCATTTACATTAAACTACTTTATACATTCAAAAGGCAAGTATAAACAGAGAAAAAGGTCCCTATGGAACAGACACTTGCTGGTTTAAAAGTCATTCTTAAAGCAAAAGTGCAAAATAGGAAATCACTGCCCATTATAGATAGAGTAAGTGAAAAGAAATAAACCTTAATGACATGCATTACCTAGCTACTCTCACTAAAGCCCTGTGTTCACTTCTCCTTTGAGCATTCAAGCGCCTGCCAGGATACTTCTGTAAAGCAAATATTAAGCCCCACGTTCTTCAGGTATTTCTGAATTTATTAAGTGCCTGTTCAAGAATTATGCTTGTGCCAAAGCGAAAATTAACCCACTTGTCTGAGGTTCTAATGTATTTTTTTGGCAGAGAGTTCTTTTTCATTGCTCTCTATTGTACATCAATGACTGGTAAAGACAATTGATATATATGATAAAGGATTCCCAACAGTACTTAGACATAAGAAGGATCGCAGTCTGATTTGTGAGTGAATGCCTGGGGCTCATGTCCTTGCATGCTCACAGAATGAGCGTCCAGTCCCTGCAGTGTGGTTTTCCTGCAGACCAAGTCCAGCAGCCACGGCAGTACCCTTCCGTCCACACAGCTATGCCAGCAGCCTTTATGCTGGTCTGAAATGGCTCTTGCCTCAAAGGAAACCTCACTTCCAGGGTCAATTGCCTTCATTTACTAATTCCAGTCTCTCCTGAGGCTTTCTGTAATTTCTAGCTGTTGGGATTGCTTTTGTGAAGAAAACAGTCAAAGGGTGAAATGTAACTAGAAAAACTTCTATTACACAACTATATTGAACTGTCAGATACTTTCCTAGTATTGCCAAGCTGTTTAAGGTGTGAAGCAATGGCCCTGAGTGGAAAGGGTTATTCGATTACTAATGCATGATGCTACCCAGTTGCTTTCCAAAACTGTGCTGACAGACTCTGCAAAGGTACTCTACTACAAACAATCACTCAAATGCTTTCTGTCCAGCACTGAAAAGTCCATCAAAAGCACCCTAGAGGCTTAAACAGAGTTGAAGAACTATTCCCGTCGTCATTTCTACATGTTGCAGTCAAAAAAAAAAAAAAAAAAATTAGGAACTTCAGACAAATGAGAGGGTCTGCAAGTGATGACAAGGAAAGCTTCAACTCCCAACTCACTTGCTAAACCAAGCCACTTAACTAGGATCTCTCTAATTATTAGCAGGTAAAAGCCAACAAGTGTGTACAGAAAACTACTGTAGAGAAATACTAGAAAATAAGATTTATAGTGGGAACTCTCAGGCAACCTCAATAGGTGACATTACCTACCCTGAGTGTAATAACTCAGTTGAAAGTCTCAACACTGAAGATCATCTGTTGCAAGCCCAAAGAAAACCACAAAATTGAACTATGACTAAATACCTACAATACAGAATAGGCTAAGAAAGCCACCAGAAAAACTAATAAATCTAAATAATGAGTAAATACTGGTAGCTTTTTTAAACTAAAGATGTTACTGGTAGCTGTTTCATTATTTAGAAAGCATGCTAGTCTAAAAACCAGCTGGTTTGTAATCTAATGCAAAGACAAAAATCATTGCTCTGCGAGAAGCAAGTTTTACTGAGCTACGTTTCTGCAACTGTTTTGCTTCAATCATACTCCATTTGAATATCAGATGATCTAAGAAATTCAGTTTCACTTGCCAAATTTCTGTTTGTGTGTAAAAAGTAAAACAGCCAGGCATTACAGCATCAACAGCATATGCAGCTGTTGGAAAATTTCCTTTAGGGAAAGTTTATTATACATACTGATGTTAGTCTGGAAAACAAGACATACAGGAGAGGACAACAGAGTAAAGAAACTTTGGTCAGCATCCCATCATTAATAACTATCTTTGATTATTAAATGATCTAAGTTAAAATGGCTTAACTTCATTTAACCTTGCAAAGAAAACCAGACTCCATCACACGTTTCACACTGTCCATGTAAAGGCAATGAGAGTGGAGTTAATAGTTTAAGTATTGCAGCAGGGAAAATGACGTTAAATACAGTTATTAGGAAAAAAAGGCTGTCTGCATAGCAGGCTTCACACTCATTTGTAGAGCTAAGTCTGATTGTTAGCTTTCAAGTACTGGTTAAGTATGAACTATTTGTTAAAAAATAAAGACCACAGAAGCATGTATAACATAGATTTAAACTGAAAAAAACTAGACAATGCCCTAACAGATTCCACACAAGAATTTCAATTTTTTTACGTTTTTCACAGGGTGGTTGGTAGGATTGCAACAGCTAGATGTTGGATAGATAAGACACAAGAGTCACAGCGTCATTCCTCCTTGGTAAGAGTCCATAACTTCTTGTTAGTACTGCTCTAACATTTCTACCCTGTTTCATTGCCTGGCAAATTTATCAGAAGGGGTAGAGCATGGGTAAGATATGAGCAAAGTCTTACAGGAAGGCTTAGTATGGCAAAAGCATGACAAGCTGAAGAACATGATTTAAGAGTTGTAGTGAAATAAAACCTACTAACACAGCAGCAAGCACATTGTTTGTCATTGTTCTTCAGTGCACAGGAATAAAATCCCACTCTACCGAGCAAACGCTTTGCGTGATTTTGTTAGTGTATTCCTGGCTGTCAGTTTTGTTGTTCTCTTTGTAGGAATTCTGAAGACGCTCTGTATAATGCAGTGTATGTTGTCCCCCACAACGCATTCGCAGCATTTTCACAGATTCACAGCAAAAGATATTATTCTCTCCAGTATGCCAGCACACACACAGATGCCTGTGTACAACATGATGTAGCAGGAGCATTTATATAGCCTGGTATTTTAGTAATAAGAGATGTTTTCAGGGGGAAGGAGTATCTAATAAAACTGATATAGCTCGCAAAGAAAAACTGGCGCACAAAAGGCCTACAGATAGCTGGAAAACTGAATGAGGCTTCTGGGATGCAGCCCCTACTTTACTAGGAATAAAGTATTAGGTTTTAAAAAGGTAAAATGTATTCCATTTTAACTTGTTTATGCTAGTGACTTCATACCGTTGTTTACAGAGCTGGGCAAAATGGAATAATTTACTGTTGACTCCTAATGATCTCCTGTTAGAAGATGGGAAAATGTGATTGTTTCCCTTTTCAAGAATTGTTTTGTGGTGTGAAGCTGGCCAGTCTCACAAACTCCACAGAACTTAGAAGTACGCATGGGAAACAACTTACTTAAAGACTGAGCTGAATTTGTGAAAAATCATACAACGCCAAAAAAACAGAGTTGCAGGTGTCCTAACCTTTGGGAAAGCCACGACATACACGTTGAAAATCAACTCTGTGGTGGATTCAACCAAATGTCCCAGAACTGAACAGCTGCAAAGGCAGAAAGCAGAAAATTAGGCTCCAGTTGCCACGCTTTTGCCTATGTTCATAAGCCAGTGCTGAGGTGCCTGTCCATTGACGTGTGACATCTGATGGTAGTGTATCACACTTGCCATAGACATCATCACGCCCTCCTCAGAGCACTGGCGGTTATAATCCCAGCAAACCAAACTCAATTCACTTTGAGTTTGATTTTGCTTCTGCTGTGATCATCCTAAATCGAATGGGAATGGCAGACTGACAGGCCTTGTGAACACACACAGCAAGTCGCAGCTAGAAATGGCCTTTTGAAGTTTTCAGTGTGCTCATTACAGCAGGAACAGTCCTGATCATGTGCCACATTTGAGCAACCCCATCCAAATCCAGGGATGGTCTGAAAAGCACACTGTGATATTTCCATCGTTTAAGAATGGATGCATTTATACAACAAGAAACCTGCTCTCACCACCCTTCACGTTGCCTATAGACTTGTATCAGTGTTTCCTTGAGACTCCAGGCTATAACAGCACACGCAGCGATGGAAAAGGTATTTTGTGACTTTATCGCCAGAGTTTTATTATGGAGACGATGAGCATATTGGCTAAGCAATGATGCCACAACCTCATGAGCGCACACCCAGCTCAACGGCCTCTACCCTCCATTTCAGCAGCAGCATGAGAATTCTTTGGCAGGGTTTAATCAAGCTGGGGTACAGCAGCTTGCGCCAGGACAAGACAGGCAAAGTAACTGCCACATCAGCAGGTGGCCACAAGTTGCTGTTGTCTCTAGACATGATTCTTAGTGAGAACAAAGCCACCAACAATTTAAAAGCACATAAGACAGTGTGATCATTAAATGAAAAACGCAAAACCACTTGGTTTCTTCTCCTTTTGCTCTATTAGCCTCGCCCCCAAAATAAATATATTAAATAAAAAAACTACAGAGCAAAAGAATTACCTTTTGAGGCTTCTTTTTCTTTGGGAAACTTTTTTCAAACTTCTATTAAAAAAAACCCCCACAACTAAAAGCCACCCAACATCAGCATTCCTTGTCCTATTCTCGTCAGCATTCCTTAAACAGGCAAACCCACTCCTGCAACCTCCAGGAAAGAACACCAGTCAAGAACACCGCTCCTAGCTCTAACTTTCCATCTAAGGAGTACAGCTTTTTCTACTGTGAACATCTCTGATTTTTTGCTCAACTTCCAAATTTCTTGGCAAAACTCAATCATTGCCGAGCTCTCTTGGACTTACTGGAGTTAAGCTAAGTCTGCATGTGGCTCTGTTAGACACTGACTTCTCTGCAGTCTTTTCTAGGTGTTCACTCCATCTGCTCCAGGAACTGCCAAAAACAATGGAACTACCAAACCATAAATTGAAAACATATGTCAAACATGGTCGAAATCCGTGCAGAATAATGAGAATTACATGAATTAATGTGCTTAAGTAATTAGAATATTACAAGGATGAAAGGTATAAAGAAAGAAGAAGCTTTGATGTGGCCATGGAACTCCAAAGTCGGTATCAAGTAGTTATGATAATTAATAGCACTACCTGGCCACTGTTGGTAACAATGGAACACCTGGAACTCATGGGAATGCCTGCATCTAAACCTCTGTGCTTCAGGAATGACTTCACAACACACACTGATAATGGCAAATACTCATTCCTTGCAGTTTCTGCTATAAAAAAAAGTCTACATCCGAAAAGAAACCTTTTAGATTCATTGCAGAATTGATCTTTTTAATGATTCTGCTACACAGGTCTCATTGATTAGCTGTGTTAACAAGACCTACTGATGTATTTATATGTTTTATAGAATCACCACAAAAACAGCAGAAGAATTATGAATCCTGGCATCTTTGTTATGCTGAACGGTGTAGCCATAGAGAATGAGATGCAGCGGTAAGGCCTGCAGCGCAGGTCAGGTCTGGATAGCTCTGGTTATGTTATCTGTTAGCACTTATCAAGTCCTCCCTTACCTTAAAACACCTTTCACGCTCCTGGGAGTTACAGCTGCCCTGGACCAGAGAGGAGGCAAGGAAAAAAAAAGTGCTAGGTATTACTGTACACTCTATTTAGAGTGTTTTGAAAACTCCTACAATGCTGTCCTGGTTTCAGCCAGGGTAGAGTTAATTTTCTCCATAGAAGCTGGCATGAGGCTGTGTTTTGGATTTGGGATGAGAAAATGTTGATAACGTGCTGATGTTTTGAGTTGTTGCTAAGTAGTCAAGGACAGTCCAGCTTCTCGTGCTGGCCTGCAGCGAGCAGGCTGGGGGTGCACGGGGAGCTGGGAGGGGACACGGCCAGGACAGCTGACCCAGGCTGGCCAAAGGGATATTCCATACCATATGACATCATGCTTGGTATATGAAGCTGGGATGAAGAAGGAGGAAGGGGAGGAGGGACTTTCGGAGTGATGGCATCTGTCTTCCCAAGAAACCATTACATGTGATGCAGCCCAGCTTCCCTGGAGATGGCTGAACACCCGCTTGCCCATGGGGTGTGGGGAATGAATTCCTTGTTTTGCTCTGCTTGCGTGTGCAGCTATTGCTTTACCTATTAAACTGTCTTTATCCCAAACCATGAGTTTCCTCACTTTCACTCTTCTGATTCTCTCCCCCGTCCCACCGTGGGGGAGTGAGTGAGTGGCTGCGTGGGGCTTAGTTGCCGGCTGGGGCTAAACCAAAACAAATGCACATGAGCTATTCTATTTATGTGAGGTCTTTAAAAAAAGTCAGCAGCTTGAGCTAATCCAGCTCCCACCATCCAAGTTTTAAGAGGATTCTCCAGGAGCTATCCAGTCTTACTGTTCTACTACTAAAGTTTAACAAGGCACCTTAGACTCAAGATGTGAAGAGTGGTAAGCAAGAGGTTTTTACTTATGTTCACTCTCACTGAACTCCTCCAGCAGAAGTGCTGATGATGTGTTTAATACCATACAGCCCTCCGTTTTAGGTAACACACTAATGAACTTAAAATCTGAGTATAGAGCTGCTAGTGGCGCGAACCCATCCCATTACGTTGCAAATGGCATAACTGCTCGTGCCATCACGTGCTTGCCGTCTACAGAAACGCATTGAGTATTACATGCCACATGTCAGATTTAGCCACTGTGTTAGTTACTAGCAACCAAAATCTCATGCTATACGATAGTTGCCAAGGTAACTACTCTTCCAGAGGGAAGATGAAATCTGATGACGGTCTGTGTGAACTCTCATCTAACAGAACAGCTACCCTGGGTAAAATAGGCGCCCCATAAATCTGAGTGGATCTCAATGCTTTTGCATCGTCAGCTAAAACATACCTGTCTGAGCGCTGCTCAGGGAAAGGCCCACTCTCTACAGATTTGGTAATTCTGGAATATCGGCATCCTCTAACCTCGGATCTAACAGGGCTCCCTCTGCCCATGCAAACATCACATTTTTCAGCCTGCAGAATGGAAACAAGGATTATCTTGGAGGGGCTAATACAATTGTCGTTACAACATTTTGAGTAGCTGCAGGGCAACATAAGTTCTTCTTGACAGGGTAATTTTTGAGTTATAATACACCTGGAACTGCTAAAAAATGTACAAAATTCTGTTACTCACTGTATTTTCTGAAAGCAATACAGAAAAGGGTCTAATATTGTCTCGGTATCGGAGGAGCAGGATCCTTCATGCGCTGACAGTAACAATCTTCCAAAGGCAACAGGCAAAGCAGCAAAATCAAGGGATGTAACACAGTTTGACAACCTCAGAGAATCATTCAGGACTTCTTCCCTTCTTTCATATGGACTTGTCGCTGTGAACTACCCTGCATGCACAACTCTTCAGTTCTTTTTGGAAGCAAAGGCACCTCCATTAGCTTATGTCAAATAGCATCTCAGCCGAGCAAAGAGATTGAGCAGGAGTTTATTCATGCAGATCCATCTTCAAAAGAGGGGTATGAGTAAAGGTTGTCAAAGTTGAAGTGCATAATACAGAAACTGTAAAATCTTCGAATTTTTAATTGTGCATATGTACCAAGAAATCAAATACAGACCTGAGTGTATAAATGCTTTCACAATAACCACAAGGGTTTATCCACTGAAAGTAAGCCTTACTTGGGGTCTAAATGGCATAACATAATCTGCTTGCAAGGGAGATGATGTGACTGTTGGTGTAAAAATACTGTTTTTGCAAATTATTATACTAGCTTCATAAAATCTGCTTGAAAAAATCTGGCTTTGATCAATGGGTTTCTTCCTCTCAACCACTGACCATTTCACAGAATCATTAAGGTTGGAAAAGACCTTTAAGATCAAGTCCGATCATTAACCCAACAGCACCGTGCCCACCAAACCAAGTGCCACGTCTACATGGTTTTTGAACACTTCCAGTGATGGTGATTCCACTACCTCCCTGGGCAGCCTGTTCCAATATCTGACCACTCTCTCAGTAAAGAAATTTTTCCCAATATCTAGTCCAAACCTCCTCTGGTGCAACTTGAGGCCTTTTCCTCTCGTTCTATCGCTAGTTAGTTGGGAGAAGAGACCAACACCCACCTCACCACAATCCCCTTTTCAGATAAAGAGCGATAAGGTCTCCCCTCTTAGTGCAGGAGAGATTGAAGACATAATTAACACAGGCTGTTCCGTACTAAGAGTCAGATATATGATAGACAGAGCCAGACTGAAAGTTTACCCAAGGCTTGAGAATCCATATAGAACATAAAGGTACTCCTGTACTTCCACAACTATCACATCGTTTGGTATTCCTAATCCTACTCCCCTTACATTCTCACATAGAAATGAACCAACCAACACTTAGTTTTCCACTGAAAGAATTCTTCATACATAAACCACCTTTCATTCTAAGGCCATTATCACAATGGCTCTTGTGGACTAAACTACTGCATCCTAATACAGCAAGTGGAATAGAAGGAGTCATCAAAAAGGCAAACTTTAAAGCAATCAAAAAATCTCAAGGTAAAAAGAAAAACAAATCCTACTATCCTATCAGAAAGTTAGAAAAAGCTTAAAATCCAATACATATACTACACTTCTAAAGATTCACAAGTCATAGTGGAGGCTACTAAATGTTTCCTTGACATCTGTGAAGTTAATGAATGTTTTTAACCAAACGATATACTCCATGTTTTTATTGGTGAAAATGTATCAAGCACCATCACCTGGGTTGAAATTCAGCTTCATCTTAATCTTCTTGACACTGGAGAAGAGACCCCCATGACTGAAACTCTTCTACTGTTAATCTTTAGCACTGGCAATAGCTTTACCCATGAGCAATACATAAGTCTGTTGTCCATGTTTTACACAGACTGGGTAACTTGCCACCTCTTTTCCTCATTCACCCCTTCTCCACTTTTTCAAGGAAACATCTCTGCTGTCCAGCCCACATTTATAGCCCTTGCAGTGCAATAAACCTAAACAATTGGTACATATAATAAAAGCTCTAAAACTGACTTAATAGCATGAGCCAGATCTTCATTCTTTATGGCAGGAGTGGCCGCACAACACAGCGGCTGTAATCCTAAAGAAAGTGATATTGTTTAAAACTTACCGATTGTTGAACCATTCAAGAATAAAAATAATCTCAACTAACAAGGTAATGCCAAATCAAGTATCAGTCCTGAATATTTAAAATGCTTACACAGTTTTGTTCAGAGAATAACACAGCATGCCTACAAAGAGCAAGTAACACAATGAGATAACCATTTATCCAAACTAAAAGTGCATGTGTATAATAAACATTAAAAGGACATTCATTGATCCATATATTAATCAAATTCATAACAATAGACCAATTTTTCCCTCTCTGGGGTGTGAAGAACAAGGTTATGAATCTTAACATGAACACTTAAAGATCACACTTGAATAACCTAATTGTGTACAACAGTGAGGGGATGAAAAGAAACTTAATCAAACTCTGAACTGATTTCATCCTCTGAAATACAGTTCTGTGGCATGTCTCTAATAAATTATTTCATATTAAAAAAATGCTGGTTTACCTTATTAATATTCTGAACCTCCTCTGCCCATTTTCTCCATGCTTCATCTCTTCATTTGAACAGAAATAAACACAAATACAAAGAAAATAATCTGATTTTAATGCAAGTTTCAATTCTTTTTTGTTACAAATCACATAAATATATACTTTTTTTAAAATTTACTGCCTTATAGAGGAACTGGAGTTTTGCTACACGGGAAAACTGTCAGACGATCTTTAAATATTTATCTTTGAATTCCCCTGGTTGCATGTACATGGGAATGTTTTCATAAATACATCAATAACTGTCTTGTACAGCTCATTAAGGAAGCTTTTTATCCTTTAGCATAATAGTTCAGTTTACGGTTGCCTGTGAATCATTTTCATGGACCTCCATTAAGCATGCCCTTCAAACTGCCATTATTTGTCAACTTCTGTGTATACGTAAGCAATCACCAGAGAAACCATGAAAGTTGAGAAGATGCATCAACATTTGCGACCAGAATTTGGCCCATCTCCGACGACGTATTCTCTCCTCTGATGCTGACTCCACAGCGTGTGAGATGTACTTAACGGATCCACCTCCGCAAGATAGGCAGATAGTCCCAAGGGCAGGGTGGGCACATGGTCTTACATTAACCAAGACTGGATGCCTTGAATTTCCTCCTCAAATCCATCATCAGCCTTTCTCTGATGTCCCAGGGCATTACTCCCTCAATTGTAGTTTTAGCACTTCCCTTATGACCACATATACTGAAGAGGAGACCTTGGCCACAGTGGAAAGCTGCAGCCACTCACGTTGCTTGTCCAACCCAAAGCAATAAACACCAGCAAGCTTCTGCTGTGGAGAAAACTTACTTACAGGGATGTTGCCTGTCAACTTAATATGCCAAAGTTTTTTTACTTCCTAGAACATAGCAGAATATAGACTTAGATAAGTAGGTTTATAAATATATAGTTTGGAAGTAGGTTGGGTTTTTTAATTAATGCTATATGTATGCATATGTGCTAAAAAGCCTAGAGTGCTTCCTTAAAGAACTACCTTCCTGGAAACCTTCACTAGCATCCTATTATTTTTCCCCAAATCTAGTTCTGTAATTGAGTTTTTGACAGATATTTTCATCTACCAGGTCAGTGTGAATTTGGTCAAACACGTTACCTTACAGTGAGCCGAAAAGGATATGCAACAGGTTTAAAACTCCAGCCTGCTGCATTAACAGCTGTGATTACCTACAAAAGTACTCTGTCAGGGAAACATAAACCAGCAGTAGCACCCAAGGCTACACCCAATCGATCCATCTAGTCAAGACAGATGACAATAATGTCTAAGACAAGGTAAAGAGACAAAAATGAAGGAAGAATTGCAGCAGACTTTCTTCCAAGTGGATGGTGCTCTTGCTGCCAAGGGCAGGCAGCAATGGAAGCTAGTGGCCTACCAGCATCCACAGAGAGATAAGCTGTAAGAACAAACTAGATTAACATGAGTATCTGCCCAATTTGTGTATACTGACCCACTGCTGTTGAAATATATTAAAAATTTCACTGCCACATCTCACCTTCTGCAAGAGCTGTGGGTCACGAGAAGTTAACATATGTTGTCTACTGTTGTTATATTATACGCATTTCTGAATGTCAGCCTCATGAAACAATACAGAATACATTTTAACATATACAGCTGTAGCTCAGGTAGCTTCTGTCAGTGTTGAGCATCACATACTATATTTCTCCCAGTATCAAATAACTTGTGACTAACGTTATAAACGCCAAAGAACATTCATAATGTTTTTCCACATACTGCAAAACACTACTGCAATTTAATTGTACAGCATGCTTACATTGTTAAACTAAATACAGGAGACTAATCTGTTGGCTACAGGGTAAAATACTATTAACATTTTTAGCAGTACTGGGGAGCGACAGAAGGACTTTTGTTCAGTTACAATGCTGAAGAAAAACCGCGGCAGACGTGGTGGCTGGCAATAGCTGCATTGTGCACACGCTGCTGTGTACTTCCTTCATTCTGATATTACTAATAGATTTCATTGCCCCTCACATGGTCATGAAGACAGCAATAATGAATAATAAAAGGTAAAACTGAAGAACAAAGGAAAAAAGCTCATTCAAAAGCAAAAGAAAACCTACCTTATCTTCCAAGGAGATCGTCTTGCCCGATCTGGTCACTTTATGCAACGTCTAAAAAAAGTTAACTCCAAAATTTTTATTATTATTAATTCTTGCTAGATAGGCCATGCCTGAAAGACTATTAACATGTTTTTAAACACTTTGACATCCAGAGCTGCCATGGTTTGTATTATTTAAAATACATCTGCTTGTCACACTTGAGCAGGTGGAGAAAGGAACTTCATATCGTAACACATCTCCAAGTCTCCCTGTCTGTACCAGTAGCTGTTGTTTTTCTTGAATAATGTCAACAATTTTTCAAATTACCATGTGCTTTGAGGTAGTGCAGAGAAATGATGGCCATTACTAACAGCTGCTGTCAACAGAAGGTTTCTCCATAGCACGAAGAGGAGCTTTTCATCTCGGGGAGGGGCGGCATTACAAGCACTTACCTGGGTTCCAAAATTCCAGCAGCATTTCAAAGGACAGCAACATGACTTTCACGGCGACAGCTCTGCACCCTTAACTCTGCAGCCTTGTACCGTAGCAGATAGGCATCTCTCAGACTCAGAAACAGAGCAATGACCCAGTATAGCAACAGGGCATATCCAGAGATCCTGATGCAAGCAGCGAGCAGGAGCATGGAGCCTTGCAGGCCTCTTAGGTCTTGCCATCATGTAGATTCTGAAGCAGTCGCTAACAGCACGTTGGCCAAGTCCACAGAGCAGATCTGGAAGAACATTCAAAACTCACTATCCCAGCAACGCATTGGGACCGAGACCTAGTAGCAATTTTTAGCAAAGCTAGAAAATACAAAGCAAAGCTAAAAAAACAAAGCAAAGCTAAAAATACAGGCACGTGCACATGTGTGTCTTGCTAAAGTGTTTTCTGAAGTGAACTTACTCTTGTAACTTGAGATTCTACTCCGCATCCTTTTCACTTTGTCCAACTCTGGCTGGAATTTTGTCTCTAGGACAGATGTTAGCCTTTACATGCATCGGGGCGGGGGGGAGAAAAAAAAAATCAGTAACTAGCATAATTTGATCTCCCACAAGCTTCTTCGTAAGAAGTCAAATTCACATTCACATTGTCTGCAAATTTGAAGCATGTATTATTTATTAGCCTTACAGCGTTGAATAACGATCTTTTTGCCAGAGTAGTGTTTGTAGAAGGTTCACAGCGTAAAGGAGGAAAAACTCCTGAAGAAAGTTGCATTTTCCCACCATTAATTTCATTATCTAAGAGGCAGGATCCCACCAACGTTGCTTTGCACTACAAACCCACCTATACGCAGACATCCTGGGAACAGTACCCCTGTGTGTGGAAGCCTGGTGTTCACCTAGAAATAGGCTCAGAATAAACCTATTCTGAGGTTCTGAGCCTGGGTGCTCAGCTACGAATTTCCAGCCAGCAGTCGCAGTGGGTGGAGTTGGAAGAGTTGAGAGCACCTCCGTGACCACCGGTGCCTGCAAGGTTCTGCCTTGCTCTCGGCAGCACTGCTCTCCCCAGCCTGTCATCACTCGTGCCTGCGGAGCCGCGTACAAGGTGACACCGGTAGAAAAGTCTTGCCCACAGCTGTTTTTATAGAATAAGGCTCAAGGTCCCAGTACCTTACTGAGCTGAACCAGAGCGTGTCTGGCCAATGTGAACCATGGTCATTTCCACAAGCAATGTGTCACAGTGACATTACTGCTCAACAAGTCTCTACCACCTCTCGTAAAATACAGTTCCTTTTCCAGCTGATTTTTCTTTTTAACAGAGCTCTGCTCTGTGTTTTTGAAGCTTGTTTACTTGGGGGAAGGGCTGGTCTTGGTTTTATTTGCTTTGGCTGCTTATCAAGTTGCTGGAAAGATTACTCAGAATCTACATAGAGCATGTGCTGTGGCAATTATTACAGTGGCCAACTGTATAACACCTAAGAAACCCCCAAAGTCAATAGTCAGTCTCCATAAACAGATGTTGCTTTATACATCTGAAGCTATATGGCTTAAACAAGAGCCACCCTGTGTGAAGCTTTTCCTTGCATTGAATTTCCGGTCACAAAAATCATTCAAAAATCACTCACACACACCTCCAGGAGTTGTGAGAACGTCGCCGCTTCAAGCTCCTCCAGGCCCGTGAAGCAGGAACCAGACAACGCTCCACACTGCAATGATGCATGCAATGTTCCTGATGCTTCCTCCCGGATGCCACACACGGCTTGCGAGGTTTCTGCACGCCTTCAGCTTGGTTCACCATCTCGAGCACCTTGGAGGATGGGAGCCGCAGCCCCAAGGCTGTAAATATCTTCAGTGTTCCAAGAGTGAAGAGTCTCTTTGTTCTATATGTTCAACTACTACACAGAAGTTCAATGATCGATACATATTATCTAAAGCAATAGAGCATTCAACCCAGCAGTTATTGCATATCAGCTAAAGGGATGTATATTATTCTAGACTATTTAAGAGGAAAAAAAAAAAAAAATCTCTTTTTTTGGTTTATGTACTACACTGGGTGTTCCAGCGACTTTATATACCAACGTTGCTATGAAATAAGTTGCTGCACAGGCCAGCAAGCAGAACAGATGTACTTGTGTACAGCTTCTACATTATTTTCCCAGCTATCCAAAAATGAAATGCCATATAGAGAGACTTGTTCTCTGTTGCTTAATTCATCACTTCCACGACCACAATTCCCGGCATAGCGGGTGTCACTATATAAAGTGGCCTATCCCACACTTCCCTAAAATCAGCAACAGGATAGTCCTGGGTTTTTTCACCAAAATTATGAATATTAAATGATCCCTTTTCTATCTTTTTCTTCAACAGCTGCACCGCATCTGAGAAACATTTTAGTCCTCACGCTACGTAAAATGATTAACGTACTTGTTATGCTCTAAGGAATTGTAGTGAAAACTACAGGTTGCAGTGGTACAGACACTTACTAGCTCGTCGCAGCCTTAAATTCAGTGAAATTTAATCATGCGGTTCCAGTGCATGGTAACCAGTTGACTGGTGGTATGATCTAACTGGCAGTGTCAGGTAACACCACCCAAAATATTTATTATTAGGATCTGCAAACTCAACGTGAAACCATTACCGCAAAGTTTTCATCTTTCTTTGAAGACTGAAGAATGGACAAAAGGCTGTAAAGGCTGCAAAACACAGAAAGTTAAATTGAGCCTTTAAACAGGGACACAGAGTACAACACAGGAACAAATTCAAGGCCATAAATACAAGCAGATAACGAACTCTGCTTTATGCCAACTTGGGCAGAAACCAAATAAAACAAAACAAAGCAGCTATTAGATACAGCTTCATATTTCTCCAAAATTAACTAGACTTTGGGTTCTTTTGTATTCTGCTGCAAACTTAATATGGCAAAATAAAAAGAGACTTCTCAGCCGTACTATGCAAATGTAATATGATGTGCCATGGAAGAAATTTTGTATTTCATTTACCATCACCTTCTATCTCCGATTCCTCCACCTCGCAATTTCAGCTATGAAGTAATGATCACTTGAAATGTGACTGACTTTTTTTTAAAATAGCCAAGTATCACTTCTTCTATGGAACCAAAGCAACATGGTTTTAATTCAATGTAGATTTGGTTTCTTGAAAAATTGTTGCTTTCGAATAAGCAGAAAAATAAATTACTCGTGTGCAGTGCTTTGGAAACAGAAATGCTGGTTCTAAAGCTGAGCGCCATTAATAAGCATTCACAGCCTTACAGATGAATAATTGTAGGGAACCCAAACGCCAGCCTGAATTTGCAGTATAAATTTAAACACATAATTTAGTCAACAAGTTTGCTAGAATGTAGGACACAACAAATTCAAAGAAAAACAGATATTGGAAGATACATTTTGAAGTGGTGTCATTCTTATCTCATCTAGCTTTCCGTATTTTCCCTGTAACCCGGACCAAATGAATCCTTTGTGTTTCTTTCAAAGCCAAACTACTCTTCACTTGATGTATTTCAGGTGTACAGTGGTGTGACAAAAGTCTCTGCTTGCTTTGTGGACTTGAACAAAGTTACCCTAGAAGTGAATTCGCTGTGTTGCATTTTAGCATTAGAAATATACCCACTGTACAAAACATTAATAATGAGATTTAATATCAATATTCCGATTCAGAATATTTTTTTATGGAACATGAATTCTTTCTACCTAATCACTCTGTTCTGTTCCAGCTGAATTTGTTCTTTATTTACAAAATCCAGGTGAAACAATCCACACATTCACGTACTTAATGCCATCGGAGGTAACCTAATTAAATGCTTTGGAAATATCTTATCCATCCTCCTGCCAATACATCACTGCTCCTAGAAAACTATTTGCTACTGCTTTCTCCCATCAATTTTTCATGTGTCAAGCAATGGGTCTTTTGAGACCGGCTTTTTATCTAAATAATCACGTTGTTAGAGTTTTTCCCCTATTACTGATTTAATCTTTCCTTTCCTTCCAATGCATCTGTTTCTCCTCATCGGGCTTCTTCATGTCTTCCTCACTGCAGGCTAGCGTGACAGAAGGCTGTTGCGAGCCAAGCTCACTCCTAAGCTATTCCTACCCAAGTAGTGCCTGGTAGCAACTTCACAAGCTTCCCCGTAGCCTAAACCAGTTCTGATGAGCTCAGGTTTGCTCCTCTCGTTCATAAAGCATTTCAAACCCTGCTCTGAGAGTGAGTGTGTCCTTTTGAAAGCGCTATCTCGTGTTACCAATAGAGTCCGACTACTAGTGTCTCTGAATCTTTAATGATTAAGATACTGTCATTAATGACTTTAATGACTAAGTACTGTCTTGTAATGCCCCCTGCACATTTTAGCAAGGATCTGCATTTTAATTTATGGTTAATACATCAGCGTGCACATAAATGGATTGTATTAAAGTGAGCAGAACGAAACTTTGGTAACGCGACTTCACTTCCTATTGTGGCATTTTAAAACTTCTTGTAGAGGTATGAAGAGAAACCTACCAGGTTTTGTGAAAATTATTTGTAACAGGATCCGTTGCACTGACTAGCCTTCATAGCATGGGAGATTGGTACGTTTTTTTGAGAAAAGCTGGTGTGTGTTCCCGCTTCCTTAGAGATTCAAACAACAGAGTTTCCTATGGAAAAAACTTCCCTGATATTTTCTGAGCTGGTAGGTCACAAAGCGCAGGCTCCTCTATTTGCTCCGGGTGCTAAACTTCATTAAGACAAGCAGCGTGTTATTAACTGGATAGCACAAAAGGTGGAGCTGCTGCAGGGATGCTACGAGACCCATCGAGAGGGAAAGTTCTCCCGAGAACATTTCTGGTTCTCAGCGACCGAAGAGCGGCAAAGGCGGTACGATACCGTGCTCCGCATCTCCTCATCGCTCCTGGGTTGTAGGTGGCAGGGAACGAGACCACTAAACAAACTTTCCATTCACTGTTCATACCGTGGTAAACCAAAACCCAAATATAGCAGTCACCATTGAACAGCCTGACGCCGACTGTCTTAGTGGCTTCGGTTACCATGGCATCCCTTTACATAATACCGTTCTATTAGATCTACTGCAGAGTGGTGAATAATGGGGTTTTAAGCTTTTTACATGCACATTTCTTAAAGAAGAAAAAAAAAAAAAAGAAAAACATCCCAGAAAATACATTATTTAACAAGACACCTTTCCTTGAGTTTCCTAGAATAAGCTTCTGAAATCTTGCTTAGTGTTAATCCCTTTCAATTTAAATAAGAAAAGGCAAGTATCACCTTGAGACATTTGAGCCTTATTTTACAAAGTTACTGAATTTGTTTTTGCTGTCCAGGTGAAGGGACTAAAAGTGAAATTCATCTTCAGATTGCCGAGTACACCTCATCTCCGGATCACTTACCTCAACTGCCGGGGTGAGAAGTTACAAACAGCAAACCTGCAGAGTTGCCACTCACCTGAGCTGACAGCTAAAAAGGAAACAAACATTAAATCAATTCAAACACTCCAATGCCTAAAATATGTTAATGCCTAACGTAATGATTAATGAATAATGAAGGCTTAGATAAATCACATCGAAACAGACATAATTTAAGACAACCGAAGAGCGCAAAGGCATAAGTATTTAACAGATCTCTAAGTGGGGGACTTGCAAATCTAACCCAAAAGAGTGTGACTAAATTCTTTCACACATTCATATTTTCAGTCTTTTTAATAGCTCATTTCCACTCCCACATACGGATACTGTAGATGTTTAATAATCCTTAGACTTTTAATAATTTATAGCAACAAACAATCTTATGCGGTTACAACCAGGCCAGGAATTTAAAGTCACATGCATGCAATAGGAAAATACCATACAGCAAATTATCTCAGTTTCAGTGTTGTTTCCTTGAAAAAAAAAAAAAAAATTAAGATCTACATGCCGTACGTGGGTCTGGTTAAAAAATAAATACCATTCAGAAGTTCCTAAGCATACCATAAGCCACGTTCTATAGATCCCCATGACTTGGTGAATCAATAGGCCTGTCTAGGACTCATTTACAGAGTAACTGTCACGGGTGGCTGATTGGCCAGTGGTTAAAATTGAATTTAGGCTTGTTATAATTCCAAACACATTCTATTTACTTCATTTTCCAAACTATCTCATGTAACCTTCTTGCCACATGTCATAGCAGTAATAAGGCCAGATTAAATCATAGCAGTAATAAGGCCAGTTTAAATGCTGACTAGGGGCTCTGGTTTAACAAATAAGTTTTTGACACCCACCTAAAATCCGGGTGTTGGCTGCTATCACAACCCCCAGTCATCTTTACAGGTGTGGGGGTCCAGGTTCTTTTGCTTTGCTTTTTTGCTTACCTGCAAACTTCTAAGAAAAGGAAAAGAGGTGGCCAAGCACGTAATGTTATATTCACAAAACAAAGTGGTGGCTACACCACAGCCGTTAGTTACCAAGATGATTAGAAACAGACTCCTGCCTGGGAGGCTACCGTTGTTCAGACAGTCCATGTAACCTGGTGGTCATCTGTCGGACATCTGAGTGTGGTACAGTTTCTCTGACATTTTGCTCCAGTTAAGCAAAGTTGGACCTCCCCTCGACAAACTACCTGAGCCAGTCCCAAGGAAGGTATCTCCCAAAGCTCCCAAACACCGGGAATCAAGGGCTGCTGCAAGACGCCTATAGCGGGACTCCAGTGAGTTATTTACACAGAGCTCAAGTATCTCCACAGGGAAATGGCGAACAAGGCAAGGCATCCTGAGACATTCCCATGCTCTTTCCTGACAATGGGTACATCAGAGCCCTGCTGCTGAAATTCAAACTCCCTGCACAAGTCTTCCACCTGCTTCTTCCATTAGTGTCTTGCACAATTCAACTACATACTAGTTGTATTTTCTACTACACCCATAATGTCCTTTTTTTTCCTCCCCTTTTTTCATCTTTTCTTCAAAAAAGAAAGGTGAAGCCACACAGCAAAGCTGAGGCAGGAAGAACCTCATGGCACTCACTCCATCCTCTATCGCAGTCCCCAGAGAGCCCCGGGCTGGAGCACGGGGGAATGGGAATGTCTCGGGGGTACACACATGCACAGATACACACCCCAGTTGAAACAAGTCAATGCGGTGGTGATGCAAACTCAACTCAGTGCTGGGCTACAACTGAACTGACTGTTCCAACTGTGGTGTTGTCCGCAGCAGCTTCAGCTCACTGGGGTTTCTTATGCATCCCAACCCTCACGCTGACAAGAGAGCAGACACGCCTTTGACAAACCACCCACGTATTTTAGAAAGCATGGCCGCACTAACACCCTCTCCTACGTGCTCTTCCAACAACACAGAAGTTTGTGCGTGAACAACTGCTAAACAGCGGCTTAGCTGAAAACCCCAATAGCAGAGTTCTTTCCACTACCTTTTCTTTATGTTCTTTAAGAGTAGTAGAAGAATATGGGGTATTTTTAAGCCAAGAAGAATGGGGTCCAGCAGGCATTTTACTGTGGGATCAAACATTAACCAGACATAATCCTATGGCTTCAGAACATCAACCTCTCTGCATCAGCTACCCAAGCAGAAAACACCTCAAATCTAAACTGCCAAGGTTAATCTGTTGCCAGCCACTCACTTTGGACATATTCTGGCTAAAAATATATCCTGAATGCATAAGAAACGTTCTGCAGAAATCTGAACTGCATATATTGCTGGATCTGATTTTGCAGTCATGTCTTTAAATTTGTCTTTTACAGCATGACAAACATTATAAAAAGGACTTGACAATGCTGCAATGTTATGAGCAGTACTAACCAACTTGGGGAAATTAAAGCAAGTCACCTGCCTCATCTAATGGACTATTTAGCAATTTTTTTCTAAAAACGTAGTTGAACCTCTACAACGAATAATGAAAGAACATAAATAAAACAAAACATGTACAACACAGGAAATACGCTTTTGGGTATGACAAAATCCTCAACTCCTTTAAGTTCATGAATGAATAAACACTTGGAAAAACTGTACACCACTTGGTCCAAAAAAACCACTGAAAAAACTCTTTAAGTATTAAAACTGAATGCTTAACATCAAAGGAAATAGGCAAAGTCTCCCTTTAACTTATGTTGCAGACCACAGAAGTATAGACAGAATGTTTTAATATTTAAGTAGAATAAAAAGGCTCAAATTCCCCCCTCCCATTCCATCCAACCTGCAGTCAGTGTCCTCCTCATATCAGATATTATTAAATTACGACCCCAGCTATTCACAAAGCCAGAAATTCAGTAGGATTTATATGGCCTCGAACACTCCAAAAGACGTTATTAATGATTTGATGCAGATTGCTGTTGGATGCCTTTAAAATTAACTCTCACAGGCATCAGTCTCTCTGAACTAAGTTCAGTAGCTACAGGGAGAAATTCTCTGATTTTATTTTCCTGGTTATAGGGAAACACTCCATGTCCGATCCTGACCCGAACGAAGACTGGAAGCTCTCATTACACTGAGTTGCCACATATGTATTTAGTCCCTTGGTCAATCACAGTTGGGGCTGTGGTGGCAGAGATGCTTAGGAACAGGAAGGACAGAGCTGAGCAAATACATAAAAAAACACCCCTTAAAGTTGGCTCAGTCAAGTGTAACAAACTCAAACTGTTCTCAGCCATGATTTTGCTATCGGGCTGTTAATAGAAACAGTGAAATTTAACAATTAGGATAATCTCAGACATCTCAAAGTATAGAAGTATCTCTGACAGAAACGTTACCGATCCCTCGTCCAGCCTCAGCTCCGGAGCTCAGTCAAGTCCATGTAAACTGAATACAGGTCACGTCAAGTACTGCCAACTGTTTGTGAAAGGTTTTAAGAAATTCAGTCTTTTATTTCAATGAATTTGGCTACTAGTATTAACTCTCACTCTGAATGTTCACAAACAGATCTGTGAGCAGGAGGAAAGAGAGAAAGGAGAATTTAAGTTATCCAAATTATTTGTCCATAAAGTCTGTTCTTGATATTTCGGGGGGCACTCATCGGCATTATCAGTCTTTCAGCTGTTCTTTTAAACTCTGTCCTCTCCCCTCCAAACCTGTAGAAAAACTTGCAGCAACTCAGAAGCTGATTTTTTTCTTTTTTTCTTTTAAACCAAAATCTTCTGTACAATATGCTTTATCTGAATGGACAGCTACTCCGATCTCTTCAGAAACACCTTGCTAGTCCAGAAAAAAACCTGTCCTAACAGAAGAGAGATTTTTCACTGTTGGCTATTAAAGCACTGGAAAGCTCCAAGTTGTCACCAAAATTGCAAAACAAAAGCTTGCAAGTGCTGCAGGCAGCACTGAAGCAAGCCAGTTCCCTCAGGTTCTGCCTTGCGCCTGCAAAGATCTCATCAGGACTGACAGCTGCTTCTCCTGACGAAAGATGTTTCAGACAGGTAATGAAAGTGTACGTCAGAGCCAGGTATTTACACCCGTGCTGTCTCACCTGCTCGCAGTGGCCTTCTGTAGGTAGCAAACACCAGCGAGAGAGATTTGGGCAACGAGAACAGTTTTAGAAGTGGGAGAAAAATTACTGAGAGATATTTTGGTTTGGCTGGGAAGAAAAGGTTTCCATTTCAGGGCATTCCAGTTCGTCACAGCAGCTTTTGAAGGGTCATCAGAATTCAGTGGAAGTCAGACCCAGCAGAAATCAAGACCGTGGATGTCCTTTATGTGTGTTTGGCCTGACAAAGGTCAGCTACGAGAGGAATTAATACCCTCCTGAAATCCCACCCTTGCCTGACAGAGACAATCAAGTTGCTGGGAGCCAACAGCTGTCACCAAAGGCTTCGTTACAAGTCCTCAGGTGATTGTAAAAATGCCCACAAGGAACAGGCAAGCGGTCAAAGCAAAGTCATTCAAAGTTTCCGTCAAAGTTAAATGTGCTTGCAGTATATTGCAACCATTCAAATGATTCGTTTTCGCCAGCAGTAATTACTGAGATGCCAAAAGTCAAATGATGAATTAGTTCAACAGAGAGTCCAACGCCGAAGCGAAGGGCAGATTCGTCTCGCAGCGCACGCGCGCTCGCCCGGGACACGACGCGTTCGCAACAGCCTCAGCAGATTTGCCCCGCACGAAGTTTGGTGCCAGACCTGCCCGAGGTGAAGGGCACGCTGCCTCGCAAAAGCTGCCGCTTGGCATCTTTCACAACTCCGATCAAAATGCACTCCCCAAACGAAACAGAGATAAAAGCATCATCTCAATACCTCATTTAGCGACTCGGTGAACCAGAAGTCAGGGCTCACGCTTGGTGATTGCTGAATCAATTAGCCATTAAGAGGAATGAAGTGTGGCCAGCTTTGTGTTTACTATAGGAAAGGAAAAACTGGAGTTTGAAAAAACAGAAAACCCGCTACATTTACTCGTTCCTCATGACTGAATATCTTTTAAGTTAATGCAACAGTATGCAGAACATTCAAACACGGGGACAAACAGAATATCCACTTACTTAAGGTTCAGTAAGTCAGACCTCACTGCATCCTGCTGCTGAACTTCCCAGTAGAAGTTGTTACCGAGTTTAAATTTTGTATAAGTTTTTTTCCTTAAAAGGAAGAAAATTCCTCGTGCTCTTTATTGGTAAAATCAGTTTTGACCTTTTAAACTGCAATTCCTCAATTTGCAAACAATTTTGCCAGAAAAGATGATCACTAACTGTTTCCCCCGATCATGCCGTATTTGTTTGCAGGTTCGATTCACACATGGGACTTGGTGAAGTCCGTCTGGGTGAGGAGGATCAGGAAGCATTTACCAGAGCAGACACAGGTATCCTGCTTTCTCCTAAGGGGCAAGAGCTCACCGGCAGCACCGGTAACATCTCTGCCACCCTCCTGCTCTCAGCTGGACACTCTGGCTAACAACTGCCAAATTCCGAGATGCAGATTATCCCTGGTAAGGTAAGAGGTCAGCTGCAGCTCTGGAAGTTCTTTCTCCCGGCATCTTTCGTACTTCCCTTTCTATATCCCTGGAGATTCCTGCCCATCATACTAGTAACACATAACAATTACATAGACTTTTCCTTTGTAGATCTCGGCGCTCTTCACAAGAAGCTGCAAATGCATCATCCTCTTTTCAAAATACGGAAAAGAAGAGACTCAGAGAATCAGTGGTCATTTCAGGAAAAGAATCCAGGTTTACTGAGTTGCGATCAAGATACTTTTACTGTCATAATATTTGTTAAAGCATTTCAGACCATTGTATCTGGATTTGAGCACAAAAAGTTCCTTGACATATGGGCACCTGTACCCATGTTATGCAGCTTTTTAGGAGAAAAAAAAAAAGATGGTGAATTTTCTATGTGGTCATTATGGTTTAAAACGCAGCAGTACACAAGTATGAATTGTATAGACGTATTTCCACCTCAAATTCAGCTTCTTTTAAAGCATGTCCTACCATCGAATTAGTATTCCATTAAAAGAGAGTCACAGAGGGGTCACCTCAGGACACAAAAAAGTTTTCAAATAACTCTATAAAAGTAAAAGTGAAAACACAGCTCCAAATGCATCTCTCCAAGAAAGATATCTCCAGCTTAAGATATCTTCCTTCAATACACACTCATCCTGAAGAGAAAATGTTTGGGTTTAGAACATTTTTGTTCACAAAACAAATATAGAGATTTGAGGGGAAAACTGTTTATGTCTTATTAATAATCAAATGTCAGGTATTGGAACAAGGTATTGTTCAAGGATGCTAAACATGCCAGAGGAATAGAAATTTATTTATCATATTATACAAATACTGAGACTGGCGATTTCTGGGTGGTTTTGTAAACTTTTCGTAACACAATTTAGCAAACTGCCAGTACAAAATCTGAGTAGTCTTTGACAGAACAGGTTTAGGCAAATGCTGTTTGCTTTTAATTGCATAAAACCACATTTTTGCATAACATCTGAATGAGTGTTCACACATACCTGTAAAAACTGTTTTTTAAAGCAACTAATAAATTTCCCACCAACTGTGAGAGTAGGTTGTGAGTTTGGTCCACAAGTATTTGGCAGACATGATAGGACAGGATTATAGCTGATCATCATTACATCTCCTTTCCGTGGTGCCAGCAAAACATCAACCATTGTTTCTACGGACTTAGCTTTTACTTTTGCAAGGGATTTAAAAAAAACAAAACAAAACCCCAACACTACAGCACAACAGTCCTCATTGATTTCGCAAGATGTGGCTGCCAAGAAAAATGGCTTTCATCGCACTTCATAATAAATTTATCTAAAAAGTCATTTGTTTAAAGTATTGCCTCAGAAAGCTCCCTTGAGACATGCCATTTTGATGGCACTCTTTTCATTATTCAAGTATAATGAAGTGATTCTGCATGGCTATGCTGGACTATAAATCACTGCTGTAAAAAAAGGCATGTTCAGCATGTTAACAGACCAAAGATCAGATTTTGAAGAGTCTTTTATTATTGCATATGCACTTTAGCTCTTGCACATACATACCAGATAGCAGCTCATACTACTTTTCCAAATTCCATCATTATTAAATCTGAGCGCTGACAGGGGAGAGAGACTTTAAACAGGGACTCGTACTTTGCAGTTCATGTCCAGCGCTATTGCAAACACACCGTTTAAAACCTCCCCGCAGTCTCACACATCCACACCGAAACACTGGAGAAAGTCAGCAAAAGCAGAATACTAGCGGTAGTATTTATTGCAACCAACTTCTGGTTAACGAAGAATTACACGCGTTAAAGGCTACATCTAATCAGCAGCTTAGGAAGAAGAAACTGGAGAAAAATCAGTTCATATGAAAAGTCACTTTTAGGAAAAAAGTGAAAGGAGTCTAAAAGGACTCATCTTCCTTCCAAAGCTGCTGGGATTTTTTTTTTTTTTTCATTTAATTTATACCCATTCTTATAACAGAGTCAACATTAAATATTTTTCTAAGGTTGCAAACTAAAACCCAACGGCAATCTGTTTCACACAGTGGATTATCCAGAATGAAAATCATTCTAGATTTATGGGATAATTGTTTTAATTTAGTCCCGGTCATGCCTCACAAACAGCAGTTTGGCATTTTCAGTTCTTAGCAGAAACACGTAACTGAAAATGAGCAAGGTCCCCTTTGTCAGCACCACACGGACCATAAGAACATTGAATTACTTCAAACTGGTGAGAAGCTAATTAAAATATAACCTTCTATTATCAACATAAGCTAGTAGTGATTTAACTTCTAGACATAGAGGGAGCAACTCTTCACGTCCGCGTATGGCCCGCTGCACGGTTTGCTTGCTTTTTCCTACCAATTTGTTCCTGAAAAACGGTGTGGATTATTGAACAGTCTAGCCAAGACCCTCACCCACCTCAAGTAAGTTCAATGCTGCAGTTTTACCCTGAAGCCTATGACCTCATGCACCTAACAGCATTTTTGGGGAGATGATAGTAAGATTTAAAAAGGTACAAACAAACAGTATCAGCAGAGTGCAACCCAGTTACAACAACTACGATAACTTGAGTAAGGGACTGACGCTGCATGTTTCACTTCATGAAAAAGTTAACATCAGTGAAAGCAGATAACAAGAACGGTTCAAAGACTGCATTCTAGTTAATAATGTCTTTCTTTTATCAGTTATGCAGTTTTGCCTTGTTGTATTTTTATTGCCTTTCATCACTATATCATATATTCATTCAGATCTTTAAAAACTGAGGCGGAAGATACAAGGAACATTACCACCACAGAAAGAGACCTAAGCTACAATTAATCTAATGTAAGATGAAGTACTTCAAGACCTCATAAATCATTTCAACATAAGGATGCAAATCAGGAACGTATGCCCCGTGAGCAACCGTGGCGGAACACCATGTAACCTAGCTGACAGGAAAACTTCAAAAGATGGGTGGAATTTATAGCGGAAATCATGAAAGGTTAGCACACTTAACTTTTACCAGACTTGCTAAAAATGAGAGATCTGAAGGGTGACAAACAGAAGATCCCAAGGTCAGGAGATCGGTTTAAATCTTAACAGCAATTGCGTCACTGCCTTAATTCTCTTACTAGCACCTCTCAATTGTTCCTTCAAACTATTGAAGGTTGAAGAGCTAAATAAAGCAGGCAATATGAAAGCCGAGTCATGAACCAATTCGGCGTTCCCTGTTATACAGAAAACTGGCAACTCAATAAATTTTGCAAAACTTAACAGAATATTTGTCCCACCGTTGGCTTCGATAGACCTAAATACTTGATTTGACCAAACAAATTCAGTTAGCTGATACAGAAGCAGCCACGTACTGCTTACCATTTTCAGGGACCGCACAGACATCAGTGAGAAAAGTTACTTTACTTAATCCTCATAATCCCACATAGGGGATAAGCAATACTTCTCCAATAAAACCTTGCAGGTTTTCTGTATAGTATTAGGAGATATTGTCGTCTCAGAAGACTATTGACTGTATCTGTTATATTTTCTGACTAGCATCTCTAAATTGTTCCTCAAAATTTCAACCCTTACAGGTTTCAGCCTGGACAGAATCTCCATATCTATATTAGAAACAGAAGGACATACTCAAAAGTCCAGGAGTTGGCGAAAAGCACGGAGGGGAAAAAAAACAAAAACAAACAAACAAAAAAAAACAATCTCAACGCTTTGTTTCGTATCTGTTTTAACCCTCATTCGGACACAATCCTTCCAATTTCTTGCTGTTTCTTAGAAACAGGATTTAGGTTGAAACATTTTCGCGAAAGGACCTGTGATTGAAAAAAAAGTTTAGGAAAACACAGAGGGTTGTTTTCTTTTCACACTCAGCAGAGGACTTCTGCTTGAAAACAAAAGGATGGTAACGTACTTGAACCTCAAGATTATGCACTTCTAAAATACAGTCCTAGCAACGTGCATCTCCAGTGCCACCTCAGTGGACTTTAGGCTCCCAATTCCTCAAAGGCATTTCAGGACGACCCTTCAAGCTCATCTAACTGGCTGCAACTAGGCCAGGGAAGAACACTTCACAAAGGCCAAAGGTCCGGGTATGCCTAGGAAGGCTCACTGTCCCCTGACGCTCAGCTACAAGTATCATCTGTGAAATGGGACCTGGAATGATGGTGCCCAACACTCGCCAGTAACCACGGTAATGACTAAAGCACGTGATGGCAAGTGCGCTTCGCCCAAGAAGTGGGAGAGCTCATTTCCCGTCCCTCCTCAGCTGAAGAGGCGAGGACACGCACACACATACCAGAGGACAGCAGTCTGACCCATCTGCTCATACTTGAGCTATTCCAGATCACGGTTTCTCCATTCCTCTGTGGAAGCGGGACCACGGTGCCATTAGGCATGTGCTTCCTGCGCACCGTGTTCAGCCTGACTTCAGATGTTATTAACTCATTTACAGCACACGACACGGGATCACAATCGAACCCTTCAGAGTTGAGAAATACTGGTACTCTGTTCTGTCACAGAAACAAGGTTAGTTGCAAATTTGGCTAATGCCATTCATCTATTCAAATGCATCGTTTCACTCTGTTCAGTTTTACCCTTGCACTTAAAAATTCCCATCTATATTGAACTGCATATGATAATTTAAGCCTTAAATGTTATTTACAAAATCCGCCTCATCTAATAAGGCATTGTGAGAACAATTAAAAAAGAGAAGCAGGCGTGAAGGGCCATGTGGCACACACAAATCTGCTGCAAAAGCTGCTTGAAATATATTCATTTAGGCAAGCTTCTTATTCGTGCAGTGATCGGTCACATGCATTCACGCTCTAAAACACTGGTCATTAACCACATTGACTACATGCTAAAACAAGTGGAGATTGTCATCTAATGGAAATCAAGTGGGGCTTTCGTGAGCTCTAGGTTTTACAGCAGTGCAATTCCACAAGTTTCAAAAGAGGTTTTTAGGGCTATTAGAAATTAGCCACTAAATTACTACCTGATAAAATTTTACTTACACAAAAATACATATTGAAAAAGCAGAATGTAAGTATTTTTTTCTGGATAGCTGAACTCTTATTGTCCACGAACTGAGAAAAACCTTTCTCAAAATCCAGAATTACAAACTATGCTTCCATGCTTATAGCACTATATACTGCAGAATGGCCAAAAATTTCTTCAGCAAAGCACTGGCAGAAAATAAGACATTTTTAGGATTTTATCATGAAGGCAAATTACGAAGTGTTCCAAGTACTGATTTACTGTTAAATTAAAGTTGGAAGAAAAAACAAAATACATTAGGCTCCAAGTTTCCAGGCATCAGTTTTCAACAGGAAAAAAACCAGATCTGACACTGCAAACACCACAAGACAAGGCAAGGGCTATGAGTGAGATGGAAAAATATTGCTACATGTCAGGTTCTTCAACGTGAAAATAGCTGGTCATTTCAACTTTTTTTTTAAAAGAAAGATTTTCATAAATTCTATGGAAATAGCCCAGGTAACACAAAAGACAAGTCAAGGTTTCCATTTTCAAGTACAAAAGATCACACTATATCATGTGTAACTCAAGTTAAGGAGAAGATATAAAGAGTATCACAAAGAGTCAGAGAGACATAAAACTGTGCATCCCGAGTCCTCTGCTAGCTCATTTCCTGGCTTTTTTTTTTCTTTCTTTCATTCTCCTTCAAATGAAAACTGGAGTTAACAATTTGTTTCAGCCAACAGAATCAGCAGAGGTAAAAAAAGTCAGATCTGGATCCTGATTCAACTTTTGGATTCAAACATTTGTTTGAAGACTACTTCAAACTGGCAGCAAGCTACAACAGTAACAGATCAAACTTATTCTGAAATTTTTCATTTAAATTTAGTGGGTTTTGCTGTACTCACTTTCCTAGAAAAGATTTTACCAAATAATCGGATTTGTATTAAACTGGGAATAACGTGTGTATACGGTCAACACATCTTTACTAACAAAACATACGTCATATGGGTCAAGGAATGGCGTTGACTTCAGCATGTTGGGCTAAAAAAAAAGGCAAGAAAAAGAAGCCGCATCATCAAGGGTTTCTCCCACCACCATCCTCTCCCTTTTCACCAGATACCAGTCAACAACTTCCCTTCTCCCAGCCCTTCCAATAGCTATGGAAATGCTTATTATTTGCCACAACAAAGCAAAGTTTCATCCAACTCCATCATTCCTGGACTGTAGCATGACAATTATTAAATTGTAATTTAACCCCAGTTTCCAACGGGATTGAAGCTACAACTCCAGCGTGGTACACACACATTGAATTTTAAAATATTTAAACAGTATGGAACAGCGCGACTTTTAAAATACGCACTGAAACTTTAAAATACACACTGAAATGAAGGTAATCGAACTTCTAACAGGCTTACCAGGTTAGAAAACTAGCAGAAGTAACCTGCCCAAGCTGCGTCAAGCAAGCTGTGAACGGGCATTAAGAGAATGAGCCAAGGGGAGGAGAGGAAAACAGAGCACCTGTAAGGGCTCCCAAAACACCACCCCTCTATCTTATTCCAGCACCCTTTTTACTCGCTCTCCCCTTTAGCCGCTGCGTGCCAAAAGCCAGGCTCACCAATGCAAAAGCTGCCTCTTGGATTCAAACACTTTTCCTGTTTGCAGGTTTGAGGGGATCCTTTTCAGAGCTTGGTAATAGAAAACGGAAGCCTTTGCAGAAGAGGAAGGTTTTAATTGCACGAAAGAATTTTGACATTTTTCTTTTTAAAAAAGGGTAATTACTCTGTTGAAACATCACAGCTTTATGCAGCTCTCTGAACTGTAGTCTTAATAAATCACAGAATCACCAAGGTTGGAAAGGACCTTCAAGATCATCAAGTCCAACCATTAATCCAGCGCCACCGTGTCCCCTAAACCACGTCCTGAAGCACCACATCCACACGTTTTTTGACACTTCCAGAGATGGCGACTCCACCACCTCCCTGGGCAGCCTGTTCCAAAATGAAACTGCTTGCCATGTACTCCCGCATACGAAACGTTAAAACCTTCATATTTCTCTTTTCTTGCTGAAGTTCTTTGGTATCAGTAGATTGAATAGAGAAAAGTAGCCAAAAAACTGAATAGTGTCTTAATGGTTATGGAAAGTGATACACATACTAACGCATAAAACAGATCTCACCTTTCACCTTTAAATCCTTTAGCTGACATGCTCCGAAAGGCATTCACACTTTAAAATCATATATAATTTCACACAAGGTCCAGGTTAAAAGGATGAGGAAAATTGCACGAGTTTAGCACAAATAATGTTGAAACTGAGACACACTGGTCTTTCCTGTAACTTCTTTCCTGTTCTTATAATACTCGACTACAGCATTGCTGATAAAAAAACATGCTTTCAACTCCAAGGAAACAAAAAAATCAGAGGCATACTAAGGAAACAGAACAGAGTCCGGCTGAGGCCTAAATAAGAAGATGCTACTTTTGACATTAGATACCTACATTATGAAGTTTCACGCAAGGAAACCATTTTCAAAACTTTTGATGGACTAAGCAAAGATGAAAAAACGTCTGTGACTTCATCGTAGGCTAATTGTGTCCCATCTGCACTAAGTAATCTCCACGGCAGTCAGTACAGAAGTGACCTACAATTTTTATCTTGCCAGCTCTCCAAATAAGACGTATCAGCCTTTAACACTTTTTGGACATGAACCTTCCATTACTGGAATGCCCAGGAAAAGTGGAGCCGGCACTCCTCTGAGACAGCGCAACCTGATGTCTCGTTTTGCCTTTGCTAGTCATTGCACTATACACCGCAGCTATTTTTCAGACAATAAAAAAAAAAAGGTATTTTTCAAACAAAACACAACATTCACCATATTCTGATCATTCCTGGTTAAGAGCATTTTGTTTCTAAAGCATAAAATAAGACAGTTCGTTTCCTGGACATATCCCAGTTTAAGTATTTGTATTTGGCCTTCCTAAGCTTCACTTAGAATTTTTGACTCATTCTGACACTTCTTTTTTTTTTTTTGGCCAGCCTCAGTTTCTCCCTTGTTCATCTCGGTGATTCTCCCACTGAAATCAGACGGCACTTCCCTGCAGAAGTAGCTACTTTTCAGTGGCAGGTGACTCAAGATCTAAGGCGTGCCCCGAGTTTGTACAGCTTTTTGTCATCTTCACAAAAGAGGCTAGAGAGATACAGAAAAAAGCATTTTGTAGTCTTCACATTCATTGGAATATTCTTAAAATACTGAAAGGATATTACAAAGGTGGGAACATACCCAGTTTGTTTTATAATTACACCCATACCCATGAACAATCCTAAGCGTTTAGTGCTGGTTTGATTGCATCCTTCCCTTAGTCACTTCGTACATTTTTCAAAATTCTGGAGATTCTATAGCTTGGCTGCTCATGCTTTACAATCATTAAAACATGGAATGTGATTTTGAGTTTGCAGTTGAAAGATCAAAAGAGAAAAATTATCTCTTTCGTATCTTAGAGATTAGGGCAGGGAAAGAACCCACCTCCGTGTCCTACACAGAGTCCCAGAGAACTTCCTCAGTCACCTGTCTACTTGTTCCTCCCCGTTCCACAGCACCTTCTGTGCTTTAAAAAAGGATCTACAGTCTTACATGATAAGAACATCAGCAGTAAGCTGTTAAACTGATTTTATGAAACACAAAATTTGATGAACATAGAGCAATTTAAGCATTTAATTGACTAGAGGTACAGAGAGAATGTCTACTGAATATTTCTTCACCGTCTCAGAACAGCAAACGGCTTCCACATCCTGCCTTTTGGCAGGAGAGCAGGAGGTTTCAGCGTGCCTTTCACGTAGTTTCCAATGTACCCGTCTTACATATCAAACACCACTGTAAGGAATACACAAACTTTTACCCTTAAGTGTTGAATAAGGGCTAGACAGGAAACGTTCTCAAGTACATTTTAAACAATAAACTACTCCATTATTTCCTCTTGGAGACTTACCAAACATGTACTAAATGTTTCTTATTTTCTCATTAAGTTACCCCCATTTTTTTCTTTTTTTTAACAGAAAGCCACTTCCACCCACCCAGCATAACTGAGTTTATGATCCCTTAACTCAGAGATATTTCCCCCCTGCCCCTCTGTATTCGGGCTTATATGAAAACATGCATACAAGCAAACAGTAGTTCTTTCTCTATTACAGTGTCTCACCAGTTGCAACTGGAGGAAAATATCAATAGCAATTCCTAAGCAACTCCCAATGCTTCCTTTTTACCTTTCCTAAACTAACAAAATAAGAGCCGCAGCAAATATTTTAAAAATTAAAGAAACAGCAGTAGAGTATCAGCCCATACAGCTCAATAGAAGGGCCTTTATTGCAATATTTTCTCAATTATCCATCCAAAGTTCTGGTGTTGCTCAGATGAAAAAATAGAGCAAAGTATTCTCATACATGCTGAAAGAGAAAACTCAAGTGAAAAAGCTGAAGTTCGGACAGAAGGCAACACAGGATACAAAGCCAAACCCGTTGCAACCCCTGCTGGTAGTGAAATACTTCCCATGTGACAAATAATTGATTTCGAAGCAAAGATACACACAAATCATACACATTCAAAATAAAAAAGCCATTGCTTATCTGTATAAAATATCCCCCAGTTCTGTAGCAGCTGGAATGCAACCCAAGTTTATTAACAAAAGAAGAGCCCCTTGAGACATGGACTCGCTGAATTGCCTGCTGAGTACTGTCAAAAATATTATGAGATACAATCCAGACACTGAATCTCCACCCTTAAGAGATCTTATTTAATTATTTTCTTGAATGGGGCATTTCTTGACATGGCGGGCAAGGGAATGCACTGCTGTCAAGAAGGCAACATAATTGCGCAGCGAGGAACATGCCCTTTCCGTTATGTGTTCATCATTGTGGACTTGAGGTGCCGTACTACAACCTACTTGCATTTTTCCTTCCGTTTCTCAACTGTTCTTGAGGTTTCTCTCCTCTCTCCCCTTTCTTTGTAAGGTGAAAGCTACAGAGATGATCACCTTCATATAAAATTGCTTCTATGCTAGCCTTAGCTGGTAAGAAAACCCTAGAGCCTTTTAGACCTTTAATCTTTAGAAAGATTATTTATTATATCAATTTTCCAGAGAATTTCACTATCGTCCGTAGCATTAGCACAAACGGGTTGCTCTGCAGTGAAGAGCAGAGAGACAGCCATATAAAGCTGCACAAATTTGATAACCGTAGCTAAGGCACAAACCTTACATCATGACATCTTTGGTCTCGGTGCACTTATTCCAAGGTCAGCCTTCACCCTCAACAGTTCCATCCATCAAAACTAACAGGTTACAGGTTGAATCAACCGATAAGAGGCCAGAGTGCAAGACGCAGAGTAATAGCTCTCCCGCATCAAGCTTATAGCTTTTGACTTTCACTGCACAGCAGGCCAAATCCAATATTCACATGTGAGCTGTAAGAATCATTCAACAGACTTCATCATAAGAAACGAGAAAGAGTACGCCGAGAAACGAAGAGGTCCTCCTATTTCCTGGCGCATGGGTACTGTGGTAGCAGACACGGTTCTCAGCAAGTTTGCGTCAGCCGGAAAGTACTCGGATAATAG
This sequence comes from Phaethon lepturus, assembly GCF_000687285.1. Lineage (NCBI taxonomy): Eukaryota > Metazoa > Chordata > Aves > Phaethontiformes > Phaethontidae > Phaethon > Phaethon lepturus. The sequence continues at coordinate 52,057 of NW_010541044.1, forward strand.
AAAAGTCTGAGTGAAAAAAGGTGTCTCACAGAATTCTGGGACTTCCAGACTTGAAGGGATTTTTAGAACATTGGAATTAAATGTTGTCTTTTATATTGCATTTAGCTATATTTTTATGATGGGTAGAGAGGGACCACAGAATAAAAGGGCATGAAAACAGGCGTAGTGATGCAAGTGAAGAAACTGCCCTTCCTTTGCAGGCAAGATCACCGTAGCTGTAATACAGCCGGAACGCAAGCTCAGACTTAGCATAAACTTTTGAAAACAGAAGCAGATTCCTGGCAACAGAGGACACCACTTTGGTCAAATACTGATGTCCAGCACCTACTTACGACAATAAAAAGCCTTAGCCAAATTCAGCCCTGGTGTACCTCGTCCGAGCACAATACGCAGGAACTAATTCAGCATCCGATTTTCAGGTTTCTCCTAATTACAGCGCTTTGTATCAGCAGTGGGACGTATATATACAGACATTAGAGCAAATTACATCAGCCCAGCTTCTCTCCTGAATACGGCCTGTCAGTATTTGTGATCTGCGCAATGCAACGGCGTTAAGTTTAGCTCTTTCGCCAAACACTTCAAATCTGTGTCAGAGTATGACGTGACCAGCCAGCACAGTTTGTGTGTGTTTTTTCGCTGTTTTGCTGACGCAGTACGTTCCGTGCCGAAGCACAAAACGACGAACGAGAAAGCCGATGCCAAGTGCCCCTTAGAGAGCCGATTTAACGTTACAGGCGTGCACGTAGACTTACTGAGCAGCAGTTTGCACAGTCTCAAAGTTCGGTTTCCACTGCCTACACTCAAGGGAAGCGTAGTCAAAGCCTCCAAGAGCCATGCCTTCGCTTCTCCAGTCAGCTCTGCCCTGGGCTAGCAACAGGTTAACAGTGGCTCATCAAAAAAAAAACTGTGCCAAAGCACGTGAGAGAAATTTAGAGTTAGTGACTGACATAGACAAAAAGGAGCCCCCAATAAATAATAGCTAGGAGGCAGAAAGCAGGAATAATTTAAACAGTACCTCCCACCCCACCCCCCCAAAAAAAAAATTTCACTTGTCCTGTAACTTTATATACTTGCCGGTACTTATGATCTGATAAAGGGATTTTTTTTTCCATCCAATGGGTTATGCTCTTTTTGATGAACAAAGTATATGAATTGTTATTTGTCACACTGCTTTCAGGTACAGAAAGAATGAGAATGAATAATTAAAAATTATGACTCACGCAAACAACAGAATGGCATGTTTTGTCTGGAAGCCTTTTCAGAACATCTATTTTAATCTGTAGCCAGGGAAACTAAAAAAAAAAAAGCAAACTCATGATAAAGAGTCTTGTGTTTAAGCACAAGACATTTTCCAATTTTCCCGAGAGAGAAAATCCAATCTGAAACTACTCTGAACGACGCAGGCATGAATTCATCACCTGCTGGCTGGCTTATTGTGTCACAGCATTTTCTGATTTCCTTCTCTGCATCAGTTGTAATAAACAGCTATTACCATAAGCAAAATCGTGTTTGTAAAGCTTTAGCATTGCGGATGATCAGCTTCTCAGACAAAAGACGTCTACACAGGAGAGGCAGCGCAGTTAGGTAAACTGCACAGTGGGCTGGGAAGATTATTTGTTACTGCTCCACAGAGTTTGGAAGACTTAGCGTTACACCCAACGAAATGTTCTAATAAGTAAGAAACAATGCAGAAAATCTGTCTGAGCACATCAACAACTCTGCTCCTACACATTTGTTACGGCCTTGTCGCCCCGATAAGAATCACAATTTTCAAAGCAATTTCTATTCTGTAGCCTTTTCCCTGTCCCCCAGCGGAGTCCCTCTGCAACTCCCTGCAGTATAACATAAATGCCCCAGTATTTTATGCCTGTCTCGGGCACAAAATAACTCATAAATGAAGTGAACCCAGGCAAGGGACGAAGAGGAGTATTCCTAAGATCTTTCCTTCATATCTCATTCGCATTGACCTTTGGGCCTTGCACTCCTTTTGCAACAGAGGCATTTTAAAATAATGGGCAAAGAGAAAAAGCAGCGGGCTACCTGGAGACACAGCACGCAATGCCACCCCATGCCCACTTAAGAACACGTACTAGCAATAATCTCTGGCTTTTCTGGAGACCACATAGAATTGAAAACTCTATGCAAAGTTTAACTTTGCATAAATAGTTCTTGTGCCTGAAGTAAGGCTTAGGATGCCGCCACATCTCCGAGGAGTTATTAAAAGGGATCTGCAAGAGAGCTGCGTATTCCCTCTCCCTGCCTATTACCAATCTGTCTAATTCCACTGACTGAATCAGCTGGCCAATTTATAAGTGCCCCTTCATCTTTATAATGAATAAAGTTGGTAAGTCTACTTAACACTTCTTAAGTCCTTGTAAATGTCTCATCTTGGTGCCTAGTCACCCTTAAAAACTGCTGCCCAAGAGCGCCAAATTGGAAAGCCTTGTGGTTTTTTTCACTTTATAGCTATTTCTAGACAGTAAGACTGAGCATCAATAAGTAATCGGCAAACGCCTTAGGAACTGCAGCTGTTTCACAGTTAAGCATCTTTGAAAACATTACCTGAAATTACTGCTAGGCGCTGCTTCAGGCACGTTTTCGGAGAGTTTGCTGGTACAGAAAGCTTTAGCATGAGCTACCCGCAGGAGTCTCTCCAGCCAGAGGTGCAGCTGCAGCCTCGCCTGCCCTGGGCTGTAGCCTCATACACATGTTCTGGCAAACATCTGGAGAGATGCACCGTGATACTAAATACCGGCTTGTACTTAACTACGTGTATTAATATCAAGTAGGTCATGCCCAAATGAGCTGAGCTGCTGCCACCACCGTGAGCTCAGCATTTTTGAGGATAAAGTTTAGACTGTCAGTAAAAAGATCCTCATTTTAAAAAGAATACAATTAGTTGTATATTGTTCTAAAGGCCACATCCAAAATTTGCAATAAACACTTGAAATTTTCAGCCCAAAGTCAGCAATAATTGAAATAAAGGCTGCTTACATCTTTTTGTGGCTTCCTTACACCCCATTCCAACCCTTTTCTTCTGTGGGCAGAAGCAAAATTTATAGCAAACGGAGCAAAATTTAGTTCCAAAATTTCAGCATTACTCCACAAGCTAAATATTGGGGAGTGTGAGGGAAATAAAGAAAACCAGCATTTTCTGCTCCCTTATAAGACCTATATTTATTCATTAGTCATAAGTATCTGTGAACTGGAAGTGGGTGGAATAATGACATGAATAACCAGGAAAGTGGGTCAGTACCACAGACAGAAAATGCCAGACCTATCATAACCTAAGCCTCCATTTGCTTTGTAATTCAAGCAGTCTGAACTACAAACAAATAAATCTGGTCTTAAAAGGAGAAAACTATCCATGGAGAAAGTAACTCTGGAGTGTTCAGAGAAGACAGATTTACCACACAGACTGTAATTAACTGATTAGTCCTTCACATTGCAGGAAACTCTTCCTGGCTGGCTCACTGTTTCAAGTAAAGGGAGACAAGGCTCTGTTACCAACATAAATGACACCGGAAATGTCGCTTAAACTGATTAAGATTTTGCTTCTTATTGCAGAGGTAATGCAAGACATTGATGCATGACTCTTAGTCTTGCCATATATTCTGCTCCCATTGCAGAAGAGCAGAAGCTAAGCATACTGCAGAAATAGGTCAGCAAGAGCAAAAAGCGCAGCACCGTGTGCAGGGGGGTCGGACTAGATGCCCTTCGAGGTCCCTTTCAACCCAAAGATTCTATGATTCTCTGTCCTGAACAAGAATCCAAGCTGAAACTTAAACTTCGAGACACAAAAATCTTGGGGGAAGGTAAAAGCTTCAAGCTATGAATAAAGATTCCTCCAAGTCCTCCGATGGTCAGAGAACAAAGAGTTTGCACATAGTTCCCTTGTTTGGGGAAGGCAGTTGCTGTGGTTTTGGATGTCGGTCCGTTTGTTTCAGCTGGGTTTTCCATGGTCATCTGTGGAGATCTGCCATGGCATGTCTCTTACAACAGTCTTACTGGGGTATGAGAAGTCTCGCACGCACTGGGTGCCTCAAAACGTTTATCAAGTTCATTATTTCCTGAATTTTGTTATTTAAACCATCCCTTATTAGCTGCAAAAAGCATATGGGACTCTGCTATAATGAAGCTATTCAATATTTTTAGCTGTTTAATTGTGGATCAGCATATCATCTGGAGCAATCACCCCTCACATTTCACTTTAATTGGCCTATCTGGAACAGAAGGGTTGAGAAAGCCGCACATGTTCCACTTCCAAGCTGTATGTTCAACTGGCTTATGCAAGGTTAATATCAGGAATAAGAAAATAGCTTTATTCCCCCAGGAGTAATGTCAGTTGATCAGTTTAAACACAGATGTTTTAAACTCCACATCTAATAAAGACTATACCAAGGCTCCAGAGATCTGCACAAATAGGGAAATTCCTTCCCTTCAAAGTAGGTTCTCATTATAATGTCTTCTACTATGCAAATCTCTGACAAAGAAATTATAAAAGGCAAAGCAGTGGGTGGTCTGCCTGGGTGACAACGCTGATACATCTCGAGTTGATGATAATATGTGATTTGTTACTGATAAAGAGCACTCAATATTCTCAAAATGCAAATGTTTACGAAGCCAGACAATCCACTGATCAGTCCCATCCAGACTGAAAGATTAATGGATGCATATTCTTAACCAGGCTTCTGAATGCCTCACGGGAAATAAAGACTCATTGCAATGCCCAGCTCTCAAGTGTCACTCAAAATAAGCAGGCCAAATGCCTTTTTTTTTTTTTTTTTTTTTTAAATCACAAAACTTGAAAGCTGTCTTTTCCCTTAGAGAGATTATCGCACTAGTCCAAATCACTATATAACATTGAGCAAATATTTGCACATGAATAAAACACATTCATAAAGAATTTACAAGCTGAATATCCTTAAACTAGTCCTTAGTTTAAGTGTGAGCAGCGCTGCAGGGCTCTATGTTAACAATCCAAACTACCACAGAAACACAGTGCTTAAAGAGTGGTTCTGAATAAGTAATTATAGTGCACTGGCAGTTTGGGACACATCCCAGTCCCTGACTACCTACTTTCTCCTTTCTGTTCATCTTTCCTGCTTCATTTTCAGATGATGACCTTTATTAGTTGGGTGGTTATTTTTCTACCATCTTGCAGAAGTAAGGACATTTCTGGATGTCAAACAACATAGCACGTCTTCCAGATTCATCCTGGAAAAGTGTGAACCTTGAATTCATTCTCAAGAGAACCGGTAACTATAATTCAGGTACTTCCCAACATGTCACAAAAGAATTCCTAAATAGGGTTGATATTTGATGACATTTTATAGCAACATCCTTGGAGAATTTGACAAGCTGCCTGACAGGTCCCCACAAAAAGTCCCTCATTGTCCTGTATCATGGGATGCTGTGTTTACAGGTAAGAAGTATTATTTAACGAGGGGAGAGAGGAGACAAGGGAAAGTTAATTGAAATTAGTTGTTAGAGCCTGACTTACCACAGCTATAGATGGAAACAGATACATTAGTCTTGAAACAGCATTTTTGGTAAATCACTAAAGCTGGTATTGAACGGTTAATATTTTTTTCCTTAAGTTATCTCTGCACTCCTTTTTTGTATCTTATCCACATTCCTCAAAGGTTTCACGCTAGAAAGGCTTAAAAGAGTAAATATCAGTGAGCCATATCAGATCGCAAACACATAATCATGTAGTTCAACCAGGGTAACATACCGGGACACAGCTCTCGGAGCAGCTAGGGACAGGAGTCATTCTGAATATCAGCGTAACCAGCTCTTTCTAATCTTGCCACGGTCATTCCTGAATGCTGGACCTTTGACATAATTAGAAACTACATTGTCGAAGATGAACAACACTGTATTGACAGTCCTGAGCATTTAAAAAAACATGACTGGTTTCATCGCAACATGATGAAGACCTTCATTTCCCATACGATTTGAGTGTGGCAGACAGTATCTCGGGTATCTGTCATTTAACCATAGGTTATACTCCCCTGAGACTGACTGGATCTCCTAAACCCTTGGGAAGATAAAGGATGTGCCACCTCCCAGGAGCATGAGCCTGCTGGGGAAACCCTGGACGCGCCGAGGGGAGTGGGTTTCTCAGCACAGGGCTGGCAGTCTGCACTCCTTTGGGAGCAAATACTGGCAATTCAGCCAAGTTTCATAGGTGACAAAAGAAATTTTCTGGGGATGGAGAGGACTGTGCCATACTTCCTCCAACTACAAAGGTCATGAAACGAGGAAGCAGGACAGGTAGGTTTGGCTGACGGAGCAGTTGGCACCGTTGTAGTTTAGACTGTTCCCCGCAGCGATTTGCAATAAACCACCCATAATCCCATCACCTTCTTACTATGAAGGTGAGGTGCAGCATGGGTTCCCTCCACTCACTCATGAGGTGCCCTCTGAGCTGCCCCAGCTCTCGGTAGGGTGGGTGGGACACACCGGGCCAGCGTCCTGCCCACACACTGCTGCAGCCAAATCCAGTGCACCCTTCTAGAAATGGCAGCACCACAAAGGCGTCGCTGGTCACCAGAGCTCCTGAGCAAACCAAGACAAAACACTATGCCCGATGCATCCAGTGGGTTAGAAACAGGCTTTTCTTTTTGCTGAACTAGATTTAACATTACTTTCCAAGAAAATAAGGCTTAATTATGGGGCCTGTATGCTCAGCATCTGTGTTCGCTCCACAAATACTCTCTTATTAGGTATATTATCATCTCTAAGGCACCTTGGCAAACAGGAGCCTTAGAAAATGCTAAGTAGCTGCATATGCGTAATTTAGGTTTGCATTTGACACTAAACTAAGAACAAAACATGGTTTTAAAAGGTCAGAAGAGAATGCTGAGTACAGCAGTTCGCAAGAGAAACTTGGACGTGGCAACGTAACTGCGCTGATGTAGCAGCAAAGGCGTCCTGCCAAGAACCCTCCGATACCCCACTTAGCATTCAATAAAACCTATTAGTACAATCGCTTTGACTTCTAATATACTTTGTCTTGTACATCACTGGGTCATTATTCTTTGTGAACATGTTGTCAGTATTTAATTCAACTAAGTTTGTATCCATGGCAATGGTTAGGAGTAGACTAAAGGAAAAGGAATGTAGCCACAGGCCAGCAGCTGAGTAACAAAAAAATACAGCGGCCCGTTAATGAAGCGAGAGGAGGTGAACAGGAACTAGGAGAATGCCAACAAAAGAGCGTGGAGTTGTAATTACGGTTGTGAGGGAGGGCAGAGGAGTGCGGGAAGCTGCCGAACTCCAGCTAGACTGTCATTTGGCAAATCTTCTATTTTTCTGCTACTGATGTCTGGTGGCCACTTCCAGCGTTCAAGTAAACACAAAGAAACGTGGAGGGAGATGCTGAGTAATTCCTCACCACATTAGGTCTGTCAAAATGAAGTGCAAGCGTCTTGTGCTGCTTTATCTTCCGCAGAACAGCAAAGCAACGCGACACTCGCCTCCCAAGCAAATTCACTTACATGGATTTAAAAGGTTTCAGGTCTTCCTTAAAGGATAATACAGTCCTTGAAAACGTAACGAGGCCCACACTGAAAACTGTGCCACTTTCTGTAAACGAGTGGCAACAGAATAAAATTGTGGCTCTCTTTACTACGTAGATGACTTAGCATTAGCGGCTCAAGACAAAAATCCCAGGTTGTGAAGCTACACAACGCTGATGCTGATCTTTAGTGAAAACTATATATCCCCACTAGTAAACCATCAGGAAGGAGCTTTAAGGAAATTCACCCAAACTGGAAAATTGTTGGACATATTTTCCAAATTTACCACAGGCTACAGTGGTTAATGAAATGCAAAACATACAAGCACCTTCCCGTTTCAGGTTTTATTACAAAAAGAGATCTCATCCGGGTTTTACGGGAAAAAGAGTTCCTCAAGCTGCTGCTAATTCACTCAGCTGAAAATCGGCGTTTATAATCATATCTCTTTCTAACAGTACCTTATGCCTTCCAGGTTTTGATTTTGACAGACTGAGTTAAAGAGAGATTAATACCAACACAAGATACACTATCACATTCTTGGGCATTTTTCTCAGGCACAGACTGCAGTTCACAATATATAAATTACCAGCTACTCATCCTCATCTCCAGCTAAAATGGCTTAACTCTTTCTTTCATAAAGCAATAAATGCTCTCAAGTAACAACGTGTCATCTTCTGTGCACATGAAAACAACTGAATTCAGTCTGTTTAGAAACCTGTAGAGTTAAAATTCCTTCTGCATGACTGCTTTTTAAAAAAATGTGTCTGAAATCGGCGACGCTAAACTGCAGAAGATCCTGTAAACTGAAGCATCTTTGTCTACAGTACGAAGTTGTTGCATTAATTTAACTAAAACTCTCTTGAAATCACTTTAGCTAGCTAGCTAACACAGTTCTCTCGTGTGTAAGACTGCATACATCATCTTGCATCTTCCTTAAACAGACTGGCCAAAGCCTTTACTTTTAACAAATTATCAAGAACAGAAAACATCTGTTGCCTCAAATATTTGATGGACTGGCAAACTAGGAAACATTCATTCACGGTGGCAGCTGAACAGATGTGGGTTACCATTTTACACATTATTAAGTTAGCTTCATATTTTACTACTTTTGCCACAACAGACAAACCCAATTTTGGGTTGTAGACAGAAAGGCTCTCTCAGAACTGCAGGAACGATCTTGTGAGAAGCTGAAAAATATCAGTTCGGACAAGGTATTTCTTCTTGTAGCGCACGGTAACGTAAGATAAAAGATAAATAGGCTAAAAGGTGGACTTAAGATTTTTCCACTTAGGAATTCTTCCAATACCACATTCTTCTTCCTTATTTCCACAGTGTACTTAAACCCATTAAATATAGTCCTGTGGCCTCTGAAGCATGTAATTACTAAGATAAAATATGAAAACGTCTATTTGTCTTTCTATGTTGCCAGCTCTACGGGCTGCCAAAAGGAGTGTGCACTGTGCTACGTTCTCTTGGGCGTTGTCAGAAAGATTTTAATTGTCCAAACGAACCACAGCAGACGCACCGAAATATGCAGTTACACCGTGCACGTGTAAGAACTTCAATATTACAACAACACTCAAAGAAAAGGATAAAATTCACCCAATACTCCAAGGAGAGCAAGTAGGCAGAGTCAGTACTGCTGCAACTGTCTGAAATCCCTCTTACATGTAGTGACAGATGAAATAAAAACCCCACAATGGCTCCGGCACCCGCAGGACAACTTCCTAACAGAGGATTCAGAATACCAGCTATCAGTAATCTCCTCTGCAACCTTGGCAGGATCTGGGGTTGCTTTACAGTCAGTTGGACCTTCAAGTAAAAACGAGCAGTATAAAACCAGATTCAATTAAAAACATATTTCTTGCCACTTAGTAGTTTTCACAAAGTAAATAAAAGCAGAAGGTTGGAGACAGCCTCAATATAAAATGTTATTTTTTAACGATTAAATTTATCATTTCCAGAAATTAAAAAAAAAACCACAATCTCCAGAGAGCGTCACATCCAGCTCCCTAGCTGCCACTGCGGAACGCAACAGACTGCTACAGCCATCACAGCCAACAACGTTACTGGAACACAAATGATCCTTCAGTCGAGCTGCTTGGAAAATAATAGTTTATGCTCCCAGTTTACAACCTATTCACGTTTTGTAACATTGCCTGGAGCTAAAGACCTCTCAGAACTGTTCCTGCTGGGTTTTTCTTAAAGAGTGGCTGTCGCATAAACCTGGGAGGGGAGGAATTAACAGCAGAAAGCATCTCAAAGAAGCCACACTGAGTATGTTTGTTTTCACCTCTTTTTCTGATTGACTGCTAACTATATTTTCTCCGATAGGAACAACTCCAGGCACCACTGAACCACACGGATACGTGCAGCTGACCCTTAGTCAATGAGTCCACTGGATGCAAAATATGTCCTCAACTCTTTAACCAGGTATCAAGCCCAGAACACCTCAGCACTGTGACATCAGCCTTAGAGTAATCAACACGTGGTTGTTTATTAGCCATAATTATTAGCCATCGCTTCAAAGAAATGAAGAATTTGAGTAGAGGTGGGGGCCCAGTACCTACCTACTACGATAGATTTCACCCCACAAACTCAAGCTTTTCACACAACTAAATTACACATATATTTGCAGAAGAGATTAGGAGGAGCTCTGTATGGCCCTCGGTTTCTCAGGTGCCATTTTTCCAGAAATCAGAGCAGCAGAAGGGCTGTCCAGGCTAACTTCAGAACTGCAGGAGACTTGCTTTCAGTGTAACAGCAGCTCACAGGTTTTCTGCCTTTCCATTATGTCCCCATCTGCAGACAGTGACAGAGGTAACAAAGTCAGAAATTGTCCATGCAAACAGAAATTCTCCCGTGACCCTCCCTCGAAGTTTTGGGGTCATATACACTATTTACCAGAGTTCAAGATACAGCCTTAGTCAAAAAGACCCTCCTATCCTTAGTTTCATTGAAGGATAAACATGCAGCTTACTTATTCCTTAATTCTTGGCAGTGCTCTGAGCTACCACACCAAACAGAACGAGTTCTACTGAATGAATTCATTAGTTCTGTCAGAAGCTAAATTTTTCAAAAATACAGTCTCCCACTTTTCCAAGTTATTACTAAACTTGGGATTGCAAACAGAAGGAATGGATGCCAACCATCCTTTTCTGCCCATTTCAAGGAGGAACAAATACAGGATGGTCCACTGTTGTCCCCAGATGTTCTAGTAAATCTTCAATCTCTCAGCTTTATGAGCTTTCTATTACCTCTGATACTTGACAGAATTTCTAGCAGCTCCTCTGTCCAGTAAGACTGTGGTCTAACAGCTAATTTTTGATGCAGGTACAGTTTTAGCCTTCCCCCCCCCCCACCATATAAATACATATTTTTTTTTTAAATGTGTTTGATTAATATAACTTATTTATATTTTTAATACCTCTATATATATAAAGAATTTCTGTTGGCTTTTTCCTAGCTCAACCCCACTTCAAGCATTTTTACCTTACCAGGGTTTAAGTAAATAGAAGTTGTGCTCCCCCATTCTTCCTTCCAGCAACTGTGCCAGACCGCAGGAAAAAAAGAAACCCAAACCAAACCCAAAACTATTTTATCACCATCTTTATCACCATACTTTCCATCTGAGATACCTCCGTGGCCATACTGCAACACTAGCAGGTACATACTCACAAGCTGCCTGCTTTTCTGAGATGTTACTTCAGAGGCACTTAGAGCTGGTGCTTCCACAGAGTTATTCCACCTACAGCTCAATTAGGATGGCAGCAACAGTCTCAAGATTTATCAAATCTACAGCAACAAGGAAGGTTCAGATTAACCACTGACTACTTGCCTTCCCCCCTACCCTTAAATCACATTTCTGATTTATATCTTGATAATATATAAACTTATATATTTCTATACAACTTTTTATACAACAATTCAACTGAACAGAAACAGTACAATCCCCTTATAATACTTAATTTTGTAATTAACTAGCAAAAGGATGTTGCACTAGCAGGAGAGGTGACCCTGGTTCTTATCCTGGGCCTGGACTAGTAATTCTGCTCCTCTAACTATGGACAGTGATGGGAGATGATTGGAAATCATCTTTGTGTAGTCAAATCAGTTTTGACTTCTTCTGAAGACCCAGGAAACAGCTCAGTTTTGCTTTTCCTGCTCCTCTCTCACACCACAATGGCACATTTGTCGTTATGATAAAATTAGTTGTAAAGACCCAGGAAAATCAAGTCCACCTGCAGTGAAAATAAAGCAATGACTGGGAGAACAGTACGGTATGCAACTGTGCACACAAAACACTGTCCTGAACTTCACTGAGCACAGTGTTCTTTGAAATATTTTTGACCTGGTCGGAGATGGGAAGAGTCTGAAGCTATAGGAAAGTCCACTCCTCAGGATTTTCAGCCCAACTTCATATATAAAAGCCGTTTACGTATGGAATACAGTGCTGGATGATTTATCTCCCCCAAAAAAGTTTGATAATCCTGAACCACTAGCTAAAACACAATATTGCAAATTTTGTAAGCTGTCTGCAGCTGTGTGATAAATACCTACAAAATAAACAAGTCAAGCAAAGTCTAGATGAAGATGACAGAATATTTACGCTAGCTGGTAATAACGGGAATGGTCTAGGCCAACTGCTGTGTTTTGTTATTCTGATTTTCAGACAAATATAATCCAGCATGTACTGCAGTTACTCAACAGCTGACATTTAAATACATTTATAGAAGAAATTGTATGATTCCTGAAAAAAAAAAGTTGCTATTTCTTCCAAAACATGTTAACCTTGAACTTTCTTTTGCACTGCATCACAAATTTCCTTACAAGCTCTAACCGGTATTGAAAACTGCAGCAAACTAAATATGCAAACTGTCATCAGAATAAAAGCCACTTCTGTTCTGTTAGACTATGTGTGAAAAATAGCTCAGTGTCACTGGAGTACTGCAGATAGAGTTTGAAGAGATGCTTTCCCCAGGTTTTCAATATAGCCTTAAAACAATCAAGTAGTACTTCACGAGATTTCCTTGGTCCCACAGAACTGTAGAGGATATGTATTTCTTAAAAACAAAATCATTACACAAACTTCTCCCTTTTAAAAAGAGGTCTTAATTGTTCACCTATTTACTTAGCAATAATTAATTGGTTCTAACCTTATTCCTACAGAAGGAAAATAAATCTTGAAATCAACCTTTCGCCTGAAGAAACTGCAAGTAATCTCTTTCAGCACAGAGGAGGGCAGCTAATGCCTGCGCTGCTGCTCTGGATCTCCGGCTTCTCCTTTCTCTTTTCCTCTCAACGCCAATACGCTTATAAAACAAACCAACCACTCCTGCAGTTGCAGTGTTTTCAAACATACTTCCAGCATTTTCCTTCGCGGTGCTTTGCTCTCCACCACCTGCTCAGCTGCCGATATTTTCCGTACACCCAGCGTGCAGGTCACACACCGACCGCGCCAGGCAAGCCGGGGTCAGCGCAGCAGATGGAAAAGCCTGCTTCCAAAGATAAGCTGGGAAGAAACCACTTGCTCTTCTCTGTAGTTCTGTTTATGCCCTGAAAAAAAAAAAATGCATCAAAAGGATTTGCTGAATTCCAGTGGCTTTGAGAAGTCTCTTCCTAGAGGTCACATCCCCCCCACTGGTCCACACACGCTTGTGGACCAGTGTCTTGAGGATCCGCTTTTAAGAGAGCACATCTGTGGGGTTTTTTCTTAAAAGGAGCAACCTTAGCAGTTGCATTCGTTTTAAGGTGTCAGAGGATGCTGTATGTTATATTTCAGATACGCTTCCCGACCGACACTGTCGTCTAGTTACCACAAAGAGCTATTTTGCTGCAGTTGGATCTGTTACCAACACACGCATCCCAACTGATTCTTTTGGCTTTCGGTTAAGGAAGTTGTGTGTCCAGGTCTCTCCAGGGAAAAAGGTTGTCTTATCCTAGGAAACCAAAAGCAAGATCAGGGATGGGGCAAGACTACTGGAGGGGAGGGGGGAAGACTTGTCAGAGTCTCGGTTTCTTTGGCAAAACTGAGGGTTTTCTCCTGAAGAATTTTGCTCTACAAACAGGAAGATACTATGTCACAGTTTAACCTTCCTCAGTTGGACAAAGATGTAACTAAAAACTATAAACTGCTCGAAAAGCCAAAGCTGTTACTTGCTGACAATCTCCGCTTACGGAAACACACCGCAAAAGCTTTTACAAGCAAAAATTAAATCTGTGCAAAACACTGTGAAAATATACAAACCTTATACCCATTTTAGAGATGTGGAAACAAACGGCAAGACCATGCGAGTCAGGCATGGCAGCCGGACAGAAGCCGTGAGCAGAAGCCAGGAACCCAGACACGCAGCGCGGTGGGAGCACCACTGGATGCACCACAACCACCCCGACAGCCCGTGGAAAAGCAGCACGCTCAGGCTGATACAGACGGACCTCCGATACATTATGGATGAGCTGCTGTCGAATTTCACAGGAAGTAGCAGAAACCTGAAAACATAATGATACGATCTGCACTACAGTTTTGATAACACAATGAAACTAATTAAAAGCTGATCATTAACAATCTTTGCAAGTGCATGAAACAACTACTTAAGCAGAGACAATAACGTTTTTAAGGGTCTACACAATCTAACATCCATGATTTCACACTTTCTTTTGTTAAGTGGTTCTTTCTGCAATTAGTGTCAGTGCTGTTAGAAGTCAAAGATGAAAACACTTCTCCACAAGCAAGAGTCTTAGTATAAATCCATTAAATACTTTTTTTTAAATGTTTGAAACAGAGAAACATGGAGAGTGAAACAGAAGAAAATGTGTCTTGAAACAAAACCTAATTTGTAAGTCCCGCTAGTTAGTGGATGTTTACTGGCTTCATTTCAAAGCTCTTCCTACAGCAGCCTCCCCACAGAAGTAAAACGTGGGGAGGGAGTTCAAATTCCCACTTCTTTAATTTGCCTGGGCAAAGCTGAATGTCCCCTTTTTAAAAGAATGAAGGAGGAAAGGCAGCATTACCACTTCTACATTCCAAAATCTATTCTTCCTCAAATATGTTTGGTTATTAGGAGCAAACCTAGCTACTGATCTAATTTGTTTCAACTTATAAGTACTAATACCCAAGCAAACATATGTTGAACAGGCTGGTTAAGAATATTTAATGAGAATTTAGTTACCAATTTGTAAATGAAAAGCGCAAATGTGGCAGTTGCCATAGATCCTTGTAGTTCCTTGCTGGCACTGAGCCCAGCTAGGCTTAAAAATATACAACATATTGATGGGATAAAGGCAGAAAAAAATTGAATATTATGTGTAAAACTTGCTGTGAAAATACAATTCTGCATGTGGATCTTGATGTAAATTGTATGAGCAAGACAAAATAATTCTGAATGCATTTATGTATGCTTTGTGCTGATGGGATTAATGCAAATATTATAGTCACACCTTAAATTCACAATGAAGTGAATGCCTACAGGCAATTCAGTTTCCTGTTCTTGATAGCCGCGAACATAACGGTGTTCTGTTCTACGTTTGTCAGCAAATGAAATAGTGAGGAATAATCTCTTCACTTGTACCTTCCTCTGTGACATTTCTGCCTTGGAAACAGGAATGC
>NW_010541044.1:67219-68859 GCF_000687285.1 Phaethon lepturus
ACAGAGAAGACACATTGTGTTCTCATTCCTGCAAGATAGAAGGAACACAAAAGAGAGCTAATGGGCCATTATTAAACCCTAATGGTAACAGCAGTTAAACCTGTTGCATTAATAAATTATGACAAACACTAGTACTCACCTCCTCCCCTCACTATAATATCCATTTCTGTAAACTCTTGCCTTATTTTCCTTCCTAGCCCCTGTCTAGGAAGCAAAAGAAGCTCCAAGAACTGGGCAACTAAAGAGGTGCTACTGAAAGAGATTACTTGTCAGTACCCCCAGTTCCCACCATCGGGCAGGAGAGAAGAACCCTTATAAAAGATATTTGAGTTTGAAGAGTCTTTTCTGGGTGACCTGCCCAGTGCGGCACTGTCCTAGCGAAGAATTTTTCCTAACGCACAGTCTGAACCTCCCAAGACTGACTGAGAAGATGTCATCTGCAATTATTACTTGGAGGGCAGTCACATAGCTGCCGCCGGGTCACGCTGTAACCTCCTCTTTGCCAAGAAGCAATCCAACAGGAGCTTCTCTTCACTAGAGCAAGCACAGCTCCCTCAACCCCTGATGTCAACTCATACCCTGCTCCCTCAACAGGCAGCCTTGTCTCTGCCATGTATTCACAGACCACTTCAACACACTCCAAAAAAATAGCAGGCATCAGAAAATGAAGCTCAGAATCAGACATTTAAACAAGTACTTCAAAACATTGCGTAGACAACACTAGTACTTCCCAATTGCCCTGCACAATCACACACAGTGTGTACTTTCCATCTTACAACAGACAGAAAGTTCTTAGTTTCCCTACTGACTTCTGTCACTTCAGACTCTCACTTTTATACCATCGGTATGAATGAGAGCGATACGATTTCACCCACACGTTAAAACCAAGACATAACTGGCACCTAATTTGGCAGACTGTCCTGGCTTCAGCCAGGGTAGAGTTAATTTTCTTCACAAAAGCTGGCGTGAGGCTGTGTTTTGGATTTGGGATGAGAAAATGTTGATAAGGTGCTGATGTTTTGAGTTGTTGCTGAGCAGCCAAGGAGAGCAGGCCAGCACGAGAAGCTGGACCAACAAGCAGGCTGGGGGGGCACGGGGAGCTGGGAGGGGACACGGCCGGGACAGCTGACCCAGGCTGGCCAGAGGGATATTCCACACCGTATAACGTCATGCTCGGTATATAAAGCTGGGACGAAGAAGAAGGAAGGGATGGAGGGACGTTCGAAGTGATGGCGTTTGTCTTCCCAAGAAACCATTACGCGTGATGCAGCCCGGCTTCCCTGGAGATGGCTGAACCCCCGCCTGCCCATGGGGTGTGGGGAATGGATTCCTTGTTTTGCTCTGCTTGCGTGTGCGGCTATTGCTTCACCTATTAAACCGTCTTTATCCCAAACCACGAGTTTCCTCACTTTTCCGATTCTCTCCCCCGTCCCACCCTGGGGGAGCGAGCGAGCGGCTGCGGGGGGCTTGGTTGCCGTCTGGGGCTAAACCACGACACAGACCCAATGGCATAACTAGGAGCGTGATCCTGCCGGCGGACTTAGCATTTCAGTTTGTGATCTGGGTTTTCAGTCACCTCAGTAAGTTACAGCCAGCACCCGGCGTTTCTGCAAGGCACACCCAGGAGCCCAGAAGCTGAA
>NW_010541044.1:68873-92528 GCF_000687285.1 Phaethon lepturus
CGCAGCCACCAGCAAAGCAACTGGTTTGTGCCGTGTCCGGTGTCAGTGCGGAATTTTGTGGAATCAGAAAGGATAAAATCTAGCTCTCCAGAACGGCCTTTAATTGCCTTAATTACTTGATTAGTTTGCAAGGGCCCCTTTTCCTCACCACATGCTGTCCCATGCGCTGAACGCGGCACTAGCCGGTGGCGAAGGCCGTCACTACGGACCGCATCCAGCGCTTGCGCCGTCAGCTGAGGGACGGGAGCTGCAGGTGGAAGGAGCGCTCCACCCGCAGCTTCAGAGCACTTCTCGCATCCCAGCAGCAGCTCATTCAGGAAACCGGGCTTTCCAGAGGCTTACATTTTGGACACATTTGGTTGGATTTTTAAGCTTACAAGAAAAAGATAACTCCGCAGTTAAAGTTCCTCTTTTACGGATTTCATATCCCCGCTTCGGATTATAAACTTACTTTAGCACCTCAAAATAAAACCTCATAAAAAAGTTTTAAAGGAGGGAGAGGACAACGTATTCTTGCCTTTTATTATTCCCAGAAATTCCAACTACTTTACATTAAGTTTTTCCTTTCTTCCTACTCTCCAAATCTATCTTTAAAATAAACCTAAAACACAAATCACACTAGGTAGACACAAAATACTAGCATTTTCCTTATGCCCGAGTGGCTTAAATTTGACAAAGCTATAAGCATTTGAAGATTTCTTTTTTTTTTTAACTTAAAATGGAAAATTTCAGAAAACCTCTAATGGAAACACTACTGCTTATACCATATATGTTAAAGACATAACCTTAAGGAATTAATAAAATACCATACAGAACATTAAGACGCCACACTGAAATATAAAATCATTGGAGAATGAAAACAGAAAGAACAGTATTTTCAAAGAACACGTTTTAAAATAAGCATATTATTTCAAGTACGTTGCCCGCGAGTGTCTGAGACAGACAGACCCCTGTCCCACGACGACCACCTGGACAGCAGGGCTGCCGCAGGGATGTCTACGTGACACCATGCCCGGCGTGCCGTGCCCCGCAGGGGAATGGAGCACAACCCCGCAGCCGGGCATGGTTCCATAGCTCCGTGGCAGCACGTATGGCAGAGTCTCTTATGGGAAAAGCCTCCAGGTTAAATAATGAATCTTCTGCTTTCTCAGCTATGACTGAAAAGAGCTATAAAGCAATTCAGATTTTTATGTTTATAGGTATTTAGAAAAATGTTTATATATGCAAATTAAGTTCCTATAGCCGCTTTACTTTCTTCCATAGGGTTTCTACTCATCTGTGAATGGTTACGTACCCATTATTAAAGCTGATTACGCACCAAACAAAGCATCTGAGTGTAGTTTTAAAACCTTTACAAGAAGCCATGATCTAATACAGGATCTGCGCAGCTCATAAAGAATCTGAGGAATTACCCTGAAGAAATGCGAACGGTTTATAGGATATTATATCCGTAAAAAAGCATTTTTATTGAGTTTTTAAATTACTCTGGTGTATAAACCACCAATCAAAACTGACTATAAAGAACGAGTGAACGAAATGCTGGTGAACAGGCACAAATTATGAAGACAAGGGCTAAGAGATCAAATGAGTTACAACCACACAACAGCGTCTGAAGCAAAAGATGCTTTTTCTACAGGCAATAACATTTATCACAACTATCAGCTCAAGACTATTTCCACCCTTAGAGTCAACGAGTTCATTCAGAGCTTAAAGAACTTTAGAGGATGCTTTTATAAGGATGATTTTGCCCAAGCAAAATAGGAAATTAAGTTCAATGTCGTTTGTCACTGGTTCCCATGGGGTCAGGGGAGACCAGCCGGCCTTGCTTTCTTCAGGCAACATGCCAGCATTGGGTATATGAGGACTCGCACCATTTACTTGTGCAAAATTAACTTGCACGGAACTTTAAATAAAAGTCAGAACCCACCTTCCTTATAATGATGGGGGAAGTGGTCATTTTGACTAAGCAGAGCAACTGATGTTGTAGCTACTCATTTTACCAAAAAGAAATAACTTTTGACAAGACTGAGTTTTCAATTTGTTGGCCTCTTGTTTCTAGAAAACTAATCTAGCTCAAAAGCCAGCCAGCCGAGTACCACGGTCATACACAATATCTCAGATGCATTCTTCATCAATTCATGCTGCAAGGTCCTTCCTCCTCCCAGCAGGGCAGCACACCTAACAAAGTCATTCCACTCCATCAAATCTCGTCCTACCAACCCACAGGTTTGCTGATGGAGCTCATTTCTCTGGCAGCAATGACGCTCGTCACACAAGGACACTTCACGTCTCCTCTCCCTTCCTCTCGCAGAAGGTCTTTCAGTGCCACGTGTGCTCTCAAGACCCCCCCAGCGGACCTATTCCTGCCAATGTTTAAAGCCGCAGAATTACCCCATCAGAGCAGTGCTCCACAAGAATTGCGTGAAGGCAAGGTAGCGGGGAGGAACAGCAAAGGAGACACGCAAACACGCAGTTGCTGTGGTAAAAGCTGTCAGTTGAGTCGATGCAAGCAGATATTCTGGTAAGGGCTGGGATTTCAGACGGTGCAGAGCAGCTGTGCAAACTCTGTGCCTCTGGCTGTGAGCCGCACGCTGCACCAGGAGCTATGGACGCTGAAAGCTCCCTGCGTGCTGCAAAGCCCATCTTTTGAGTTCGGGTGCCAAAAAGAACCCTCCCCAAGCCTGGGCCTTCCAGAGGCAGGTTCAGTGCAGGTCTGTCACTTCCTACAGAGAAACAAGTCTACCCCATCACAGTGACTTGTGCCCGACAGTTTAAGGTCCACCACTAGCTTGGTCCCCGCGTCTGTTACAGAGCTGCCCCACCTTCAGAAGCATACGCTGCAATGAGCTTCTTCACCAGCTTCACTTCAATATTAGCAAGGAAAAAATACCCTAAGTTATGTGCCACTGTGTCCGGAGAAATAGGAGACAAGGAGAGAGAGGAGCGCAGGAACTGCCAAGTCTCTCTTCCTGCTGTGCCTGCCCCGTAACTTGCTATCCACCCTACACAGCCAATAGTAGAATCCGTCCAGCAACTTTAGCAGGAAAACTTATGCAGGTCATAGGCAACTATTTAGCAAGAGCAAAATCACCTATGCAGTTCGTCTGCCTTCAGCTGGCAGCTCTCTTCATTACACGGGCCAGATAGGAAGCCCTCTGCTTCACTTCATATGCACAATCCTTTTAACAGCAACCCACACTGACATAACATATTTAACATTTCTGCTGATGATAAAAAAATCTTTTAGGTGTTTAACATTAATTTTAAAGCGTAGCATTCTCAAAATGCTCCTATACATAGTTGTTATAACCAACCGTCTAAGAATAAACCCACAATATTCTAAGTCAGTTAACAACCTGCCCATGACATACTAGGTACCCCCAGGCTTACCATTTGTCTTAAAGTGTTAATCCAATATTAAAAAAACCTTAAAATATATAAACAATTGTACAGTGAAATAGCAAACGGCAGTCAATCAGAGAACTTCAGCACTTCTAAACAGCACCCTGAGGGCTGCCCAGCTTACTTGGGAGTTAGGCAGGACTGCAGCACGAGGCAAGTCAGTTCAAATATGACCTAGATGGGTTGCAAGCAAATTCACCCGTTCGGTTTCAGCTGAAGCCCATCTGTCCATCAGACATGAAAGGAAAAATGCCCAAAGAACAGCTAGCAAGGAAGAGGGGGGTTTTTTCTTTTGCTGTTGGAGTCTAGGTGCACCCCAGCTGTGTACAAGCTTCCGGCCATCATTAATAGTATTATGAACTTCTACTGAAAATAAAAACAAGCTGAGATTCTGATAGAAGTAACCTCTAAGTTCCATGTTACTGAGAGGAAAAACAAAAACAAACGCCACCACCACAACGAAAAGAACTGCAAAGCATGTGGCTTTCTTAATTAAGGAAAAAAAACATTTTTGCTGAATGCATTATAAGCAGGCACTGGCTCACTGTGCCATGCAAAGCCGTCCTAAAAAAAGCAGATATCAACATATTTTAAACTCAGCCCTAAAACCACGCCCATTCCTATACTACAAGAGTATAAGCTAGCTGCATTGTTTCAAACCAGATTTTCTCTTAAAGATCAAATTTGAAAGCTTATATTTTTGAAAGAGACTTCTGACCTGTTCCATTTCTGAACATCATGAAATCAGTTAACTGTTTCTTATGTCTCAATAAAGTGACTTTGTTATTGTATCTGTCGCTTTCTGTGAAGGATTTCATCTGGAAGTTTGGAGGGTGAGGTACTCTTTTGCCTAAGTAAGGTAATGGACAGGACTGTAAACTTTCAAAGACCTTCATACTGGGAATTGTGTTGAATTCTTGCTGATACTTTACTTTACAGAAAAACTTTTGCCTGAAGAGTTCAGACGTTAGAGAATTACTGCACAGCACAGTAACCATCCACTCAGTAGTTCTACCAGCCTTTGCTCGCCAGATTCCTGAAGCAAACGTGGCATTAGGTATGAGACACTTGCTTGGGTAGTTACTGGTTTTTTTCAGAAAAATAGGTTAAAAAAAGTTGCTGTTCAGGGGCAGCTGCACTGGAGAGAATTAGTCATCTCACTGATGGATTCAAAAAAGGAAGCCTGGCTGCAAACTTGAGAAGCCTACATACAGCCCTCCTCAAGCAATTTTAGCAAACCCTTCCTTTCCTTTGAATGCTGCATGCTAAAGAAAAAAAATAAGGTCACAACCAGAGACGTCAAATTAATTGCCTCCCTTATCTGAAAAAGTTCTTCACTGCTGATGGCTTTCAACAGCCAACTAAAAGCTGCCTCTTCTAAGGCCACCTCTCTTCAATTAGCTAGTGCAGATGCACTACACAAAAGAAACGTTTAGTGACTGCGTCTCTCAAGTCATACAAGCAGATTAAAATCCTTTTTAGAAATGCCATTGTAGTACCAGTCTTCCCATCTCCAGGATTTGCCTCCTGTCGTCATTCTCTTGTCTTCATTTTGACCTTCTGTGTGTGCGCTGTTTCTAGGTTTAGTCTCATTCGGGCCCTGAATAAAGAGTAATATTGTCTGCTGAAAGTAAAATGTATCAATAAATTCTTTCCATTTACTGGAGATGATATTGTTTTCCTTACATCTTTCACAGAAATCTTTGAGCATGAACGTGTTCTCAGTGGCACCGACTGCAATACCAAGCTCTTCCCAACTTATGATCGAGACAGCATGAGTAGTTATTTAGCACAGAGGCCAAGCCCCTCTTGAGGCTCCCTATTTTCAGGTTAAGGCAGGGCAGCAATGAAAAACCTTACACATGCCCCTACAGACATCTGTTTCTTGCACTCAGACATGCAGCCGATTTGCAAATGCTCAGTATTGTGTGGAGAATAATTTTCTTCCTGCTACATTTTTTAATCTTTCTATGATGCTCTATTGGGATCAAATTATTTTTCAAGATCTGTCAAATCACTGAAGGTCCAAAAGAGGATGCAGAACATCTAGATGTCCTTTTGAAATGACTATTTCCTCTCTGTTAACCCCTACAGGACTTTTCTCATAAGAGGAGAGGGGAAAAACTACTCGTGAGCTCAGAGTGCTTTACAGTACGAGCCACTTAGCTGCAATGTCTACAGGAATTGGTAGCGAGTGACAGAATAAACATTGTCTTCTCTTGGGTTTCATAAAAAATACTGACACCAGGATTTTATTATCAATCCTTTTTTGCCTAAAAATAGTCCAATGTATAATAGGTTTTAGTACTACAGCCAGCAATAAATGAATACGTTTTACAGACTCTGTGCTTTATTACTGAAAGATGACTTGCTTTTTAGATTTCAAACTTAATCTTTTCCAGAGGACCTTTATATATTAGAGAAGAAAAGGCCATCCAATTTTTACTAGACAAGCTAAACAAGTTTCCCTTGGAAAGAATAATTTTAATCAGACTAGGTTAGCATGAGGCGTATGTATTATTATTTATTTATGCCTAGAGCCTCAGGCCCTGGAATCATATTCAGATTCTTAACTGAACCCTACCCCCCAAAAAATCCACAACTCGCACCTATACAGTAATTTATGTATGTTTTCATAGATACAGCTATATAAAACTACGACATATACATAGTATATATAAAAATACAAAGTCTTACACAAAAGAGTACATATACACACAAACTTAGGTCAAGTTCTGTTTTCTCCTCACAGCACTGCCATTCACCCAGCTTCAGTCACGGTGAAAAATGCAGTTAGACTGGCCATCTTCCCCACTCAGGGTCTACCATTTCCCACTATTCCTCCAGTGTAGTCAATACGCACCAGAAAGGGAAGAATCAAATCTCCTGAAAAAGATGATTTTGTCTGTTTCTAGTCAGCCTTACAGGTCCAAAGCACCACCGGGAAGGTTAGGTGTTTACAACAGTTATTTCTGCGTTTACTGAGATTCACTCGGGTATCTTCTTACCCACTTCCCATACAATCACTGGCTAAATAAAAGATGAGCTTGCCTCTCATTTAATAAAATTAGTTCAATATTTAACATCACACGTCATAGAGCTAAATCCTGAAATTGCAGAGAGCAGACTGGCCTCAATCATATTCTTTGTTTTAATGATTCAGAACCCATTGCCATTTAAATCTATTGCAAACTAAGTTTAAAGCAGCATGTGAACAATAATATTTTCAAGAGAAACATTATTTTCATCACACAAGGACTTATTTCCGTAAAGATTAATCACCTGAGTAATACACACACACACACAAAATTTTCCTCTGGTAAACTTATAAAGAACGGCTATTAAAATCAGAACTACAACTTACTTCTATTGCTACTGCTCATAACTAAACATCTTTTCATTAGTTTCAATCACATTTAGTGCTGGAAAAAAGCATTTAACGATTAAAGAGAAAAAATCCTGTATGTACACAACCGGCCAATTTTGTTAC
Source organism: Phaethon lepturus (assembly GCF_000687285.1). Lineage (NCBI taxonomy): Eukaryota > Metazoa > Chordata > Aves > Phaethontiformes > Phaethontidae > Phaethon > Phaethon lepturus. Next base: position 75,766 of record NW_010541044.1, read on the forward strand.
TGTCTCTGCCAGCCACACAAAGGCCAGATGATCTTTGTGTTTAACGAAATCCTCCTGAGTCACAGTGTGATCTCTAGTCTCTGCTGAAATTCTGAGGAGAGACAGTTAATATTACTCCCGATTTGTGATGATAAACTGATTTCACTGCACATCCAAATGGCAATAACTTTGAACACATTGTAAAGATCTCTATCCAAACTTTGACCGACGAAGAGGTCAAATCCCAAGGAAAGTACCAGTTTCCAGAATGAGCTACTCATTGTAGACTCTTCTAATGTACTTATCCTGCAACTGCTCTAATAAATTTAAGTCACATGCCAAAGAATCTTTACCAAAAACTTGAGCTATTTACAGTGCTGTTGCTGTCAGTGTTATGATTTTTAAAAAGCCATTATCAAAATAAGGCAGATTTCAGGAATGGGTGTTCTAAAGCTTTAGATGCACTGAAATAAACCAGTATCCCATTCTCAATTTTCAGACTTTGAATTACTGAGGAACAGGACATCCTTAGATATAGGTGTCCTGGAAGCATCAAAGTCAGCATGGCCTTTGGAAATGAATAAGCCGATTTGTGTATGCTGCATGGGAAGATACCCTATTACATATATTAGCGTGAAGTTAACAACCCAGTATGATCAGTATTCTTAATAAAAGTTGGTAAATTTTTCAACACAGATGGTCCCACTGAGGAATTTCATTTAATCAAAAAATCCTGTTATTTTTCTAGGAAAGATGTTTGTCATATTTCTCAATGGCAGAAAAACATTTAAAAAGGTAATTGAAAGTTCAGTTCTAGTTCTGTTTTCTCCAGAAGGGTATAAAACCTTTCCTTCTCTCATGCACTCCTCTAAAATGGTTAAGGAATAGAAATTTGAAATGAGGAAAAACAGAACTTCAGCCGGAGAAGCGTATTAAAAAACAAGTTCCATTTTTCATTAATTATTTTTACTTCTTTCATGTGTCAAATGTAGAAAACCATCTTTTTCATCAATTCACCCATCCATCAGAAGCTGTGGATCCCACAAGCTTAACAAAAGCTTTGTTTCTGCGCAAGAAAACTGAGCATTAATATCACTTATTGAACAATTTTGACTGGTTAAATGGAAAGCCGTTATTTACAGGAAGCCTTGGCAAGGCAGAAAAGACAAGACCTTCAAGCAGGAGAACTGGCTTTTGTTTGTCCCATAAATTTTGTGAGCCTGATGAAATAAAAACCAACATTATAAACACTACGGCATGGAGCCTGTAACTCTGCCAGAGCACCAACATCTGCATCCACTGCATCAGAGAGAGGTGGAAGTTGGTCCTGGGTAAGATGCCTCCCATCTTCCGCAAGCTCTCGGCACATGGCACTAGCAGACCATTCCCCTCCAGGGTAAGTCTTCTATTGCCACCAACTAATGAAATTAGTCTGGCAAATACCTCCACAGCATATTGAAAGTTCAAGATCTAAATATGCATGATGGGGCAGTGGTTTACCAGTAGTTTACAGAGAGACTATTTTTTACTTTTTTTTTTTTTTTTTTTAATGAGAGTGGAGAGCAGTAGGTTGCTGCTAAACTGAATTAATATGAAAACCAGGCTAAATCAAGCTTTCAAGTTAAGGAACTCCAGGCTGGAACCTACCTGAACAGGCTCAGTTCTGCCCCTTCGTATGCTCCCAAGCTTTATAGCCTTCACTTGCACAACTGCATGCTTATTTTCTGCAGGGCTCCCTTCTCATTCTGTACATGACAAGCATCATACAACAGTAAACCTGCTGTTTCCCAACATTTGAATGCTCCATTTTGAAACCTCATTTCTCTTAGTAATGTAATTGGTACACCTTATCAAGGTGCCTGCAAATAACATCGGTGGAAACATGTAATATGCCGTTGACAGATCCTTTTTCTCAGTCTAAGCATGTAAGTATTCTTAAGACCTGCAAGAACATTACCATATCTTCAGTATAGAAGGACAAGACTGATGCTGTGTTGTCAGGCAACCAATTACAAACCAAATATAACACTTCTCAACACATGTATATCTCAAATTCATTAAACACAGAAACTAGATAAAAGGGGTTATGTAACAGAAAACATAACCACCAGCTTTTTAAAAATCAATGTAACAGTAAAAGCACATTTGACAATGCAGTTAGCTAAGACTGAAACTTATATACTGACTATGAATATTATTCCACAAAGTATGTAATCCCTAATAAGCATGAATATCTCACTGCATACACTCACATCAAGTATCAAGTTTAAGCATGTGTGATACATGAAACGGTCTATGCTCAAAAGAAAGTATCAAGTATATATGTTTAGATTGTTTTTTCCTACTAGATTGATCGTACAAATTTAAGTTTTTTATGCACTAAACATGCATCATGAAATTTACTTAGATCAGAACATAAACATCCCTGTATTATTGGATAGTGATGTTACAGTGAATTGGATGAGAAAAGTCAGCTATAGTATTAGGCAAATAAAAGACTTATTGCTGGGGGCTGAATAACAACCGCATATAATAAATAACATGCCCCAACATGATCCCATTTTCTAGAAATAAATATATTTTAAAGTTATTGTAGATAGTGGTGATAGTGACATACTAAAATGTATTCCATTAGAAGCAGATGCACTCGAACGGCATCTGGCAACGTTTGAAACTACAGCTTCAAACTTGAAGAGGTACAATGACATCATGCTAATCAGCTCCTACCATAATCATATTGGCGCACATTTCTACTGCAAGTGAGTGATGGTGCTATAAAAGCATGTATTGTGAAGCCTGCATACATGTGTACACACACCCCCCCCTCCTGGGGAGCCTCCATCCTTGAGTATATTCAAAATTTCACTGCACAATTTTGCCTTCAGCAAACTGTCAATTGTCACATTAACTGCCTGAAAGACAGATACCATAAGATACATGAAAGGAACTAGAAACAGTTGCATACCGATAGGGCAAGCAGACCCTAAACAATTCTCTGTCAAAATGCAAGAATCAGACTAACAGTCTAACATATTAAGGCTGAGAGAGAAAGGATTAGTTAATGGCACAGGATTTTTTTTTTCCTAGAGGGTGTTTTTTAAATGTGTGCAATTCTTTCCCTGATAATTCTGGCCTTTTCTGTAACTGAAAAAGAGTTTTTAAATGGGGTCAATGGCCTATCAAGATATTAATATTATACTTCAGCAGTTGGATGAAGAAAGTCCTGATAAGGGCAAACAGGCCGAAAAGGAAACAGCCTTAAAAAGAATGCAGAACTTGACCAAGCTTAAAAAAAAAAAAATCCAACTCAACTGCATTCAAAAATATCTAACTCCTTTTGGAACAGGCTGCCCAGGGAGGTGGTGGAGTCACCATCACTGCAAGTTTTCAAAAAAATGTGTAGACGTAGCACTTTCAGAATGAATACACATATTTTTTGGCTCCCTTGTGTATACTATAGACAAAATGATACCAGAAGACTTTGTTTCTATAAAGCGTATATACATGTGTTTTGAGAGCCAGAGAGCTCAAATAGAAATGTACACAATCTGTCTCTAAAATAGCCAGTCATACACCAAATGATAGGAACCAGTTGCCCATACGTTGCGTCACACGTAACACTCTTTATATCTTTGTGACTTTAATCTAGACCTCTGAAAGTTCGCTACAAGTTTAACTGCAGCACAAACAGAATAAATACAAGCAGTAATTGATGCAATTGTTTTATGAAAACAGATATACAGGAAGGTGTAATTTATGCTTATTGCCACTGTTCTGAATTGGAGAAAAACTACAGCAGTTACCAATGTAAAGGAAAATGAGGCCAAAATTATTATGAAGTGGCTTTGGAAGAAGTATTCATTTATCTTCCATCAAATTCAATTCTCTCCTGGCACAGGTAGCTGCAGAGATAGCAAACAATTAACTCTCCTCTGAAAAAAAACTTTGCTCTGTTACAGTAGTATTGACAAAAACAGCTAAGAAATTTCACCAGGAATAGCCTGCTGCAAACAAAAACAACACTGAAGAAGGCAGTATGGTCCCCAACTCTTCCACACAGCTAATATACTCATGTGCTGCTAAGCACCTTGACGACACATGTGCAGCAGAAGTGTGAAGTCAGGTATCAACCAACTGCATTGTTCTCTGCGACTCCACATAATCTATCGATGCCCTAGAAATAGCTGAGAAGGTAGCCCTGCTCTCTCCATTCTGATCCTACACAACAGACCATTATAAACAACGCACTGTTTCTCTCTCTTACTGACATCTAAATATTATAACATAACAGAGCTTGTACCCACCCAATAACCCAGGCAGAAGGTCCATTGCCTGTGCAAGACACTGAATTCGCTCAAGCCCATTAAAACCCTTGTTGAACCACAGAGACAATGCAAATAATTCGATTTTAAGATGGCCTCTGCAGGCAAAGGTAGTTTGCCAGTAACAACAAAGGGCTTCTCCCTTTTCCTGACAACCAGCAGCACCCATTGCAGAGACTTACTGCTCAGAAAAATGTACCAGTGCTCCCACAACAGCCCAGGAGCATTTGGCTTGTAGTCTTGATCCAATTCACATTAAAAAAGAAAATATAAATCCTGAGTTAGATTTTCTTCCTTTTATAGTTGCAGAAGCAGGCAGAAAGAAGTGTGGTGTGAGAAACTAAACATCTCAGTACTAAAGGAAATAAATGAAATAGCTTGGATGTAACCTCCTCTTGATGCCAGAGAAACTGAAGGTAGCAAATTGCAGCATCAATTTTTAAAAGCACTTGGGCAAGAATTTAAAGAAATACAGACCAGAACCTCAGGCTTCTGCTGCAAGAGAAGTGCCAGAAGTGATAAGGAAAGTTTAAGGACACATGCATAAACAGAACATATGGGGGAAGAGTTAACAGCATGTTTCTAGAAGAAAATCATGACTCACAAGCTACTAGAGTTCTTGGAAAGAGTCACAGAGCATATGGACAAGAAATGTATACCTGATACAGTCTTGTTGGATTTCCGTAAGGCTTCTGATCGCATATATCTGTGAAAGTTCTTATAAGAAGTAATCTGCCAGGGGACAGAAACATACAAGTCGAATTGGTTAAATGTTTAGAAATACACGATACTAAAATAAACTCATCGTCTAATCCAGGAAGCCTCCAGTGTGGTCCCACTGCTCAAGCAGCAATCATGTAGAGATCATAGCTAGCATAGATTTCTGCTAACGGCTGAATTGTTCAACATGCTCGTAAATTGTCTGCAAAAGGGGTGAACAGAATACCAAGATGACAAAGTCTGCTTATGTTAATAAAGCATCTATAATAATAAAAGCATAACTTGACTGCAGAGAATTGCAGAGGGTTCTCACAGTGCTGAGTGATTCTGATAGAATCATAGAATCTTTTTGGTTGGAAAAGACCTTTAAGACCATCAAGTCCAACCGTTAACCTAGCACTGCCAAGTCCACCACGAAACCGTGTCCCTAAAGCACCGCATCTACACGTCTTTTAAATACCTCGAGGGATGGTGACTCCACCACTTCCCTGGACAGCCTGTTCCAATGCTTGGCAACCCCTTCGGTGAAGAAATTTTTCCTAATACCCGATCTAAGCTTCCCCTGGCGCAACTTGAGGCCATTTCCTCTCATCCTACTGCTTGTTACTTGGGAGAAGAGACCAACACCCACCTCACTACAACCTCCTTTCAGGTAGTTGTAGAGAGCGATAAGGTCTCCCCTCAGCTTCCTCTTCTCCAGACTGAACAACCCCAGTTCCCTCAGCTGCTCCTCATCAGACTTGTGCTCCAGACCCCTCACCAGCTTCGTTGCCCTTCTCTGGACACGCTCCAGCACCTCAGCATCCTTCTTGTAGTGAGGGGCCCAAAACTGAACACAGGATTCAAGCTGCGGCCTCACCAGTGCCCAGTACAGGGGCACGATCGCTTCCCTGCTCCTGCTGGCCACACTAGTGCTGATACAGGCCAGGATGCTGTTGGCCTCCTTGGCCACCTGGACACACTGCCGGCTCATATTTAGCCGGCTGTCAACCAGCACCCCCAGGTCCTTTTCTGCCGGGCAGCTCTCCAGATGCTCTTTCCCAAGTCTGTAGCGTTGCATGGGGTTGTTGTGACCGAATTGCAGGACCCAGCACTTGGCCTTTTTGAACCCCATACAGTTGACCTTGGCCCATCCATCCAGCCTGTCCAGATCCCTCTGTGGACTCTTCCTACCCTCCAGCAGATCAACACTTCCACCCAACTTGGTGCCATCTGCAAACTTAACAAGGGTGCACTCGATCCCCTCGTCCAAACCATTGATAAAGATATTAAACAGAACTGGCAGTGATACTGAGTGCTGGGGAACACCACTTGTGACCGGCTGCCAACTGGATTGAACTCCATTTTCACCACAAGTCTTTGGCCTCCGCCACCCAGACAGTTTTTTACCCAGTGAAGAGTACGCCCACCCAAGCCATAAGCAGCCATGAGAATGCTGTGGGAAACAGCGTCAGAGGCTTTAATAATGTCTAGGTAGGCAACATCGACAGCCTTTGCCTCATCCACTAAGTCAGTCACCTTGTCATAGAAAGAGATCAAGTTAGTCAAGCAGGACCTGCCTTTCTTGAACCCACTCTGACTGGGCCTGATCAATATTCTGTATGTCCCGTGTGATGGCACTCAAGATGATCTGCTCCATAACCTTCCCAAGCACTGAGGTCAGACTGACAGGCCTTAGTTCCCCAGATCCTCCTTCTGGCCCTTCTTGTTGATGGGCATCACATTTGCTAACCTCCTAACAAGTGGGACCTCTCCATTTAGCCAGGACTGCTAATAAATGTCAGAAATGGGCTTGGTGAGCACCTCTGCCAGCTCCCTCAGTACCCTTGGGTGGATCCCATCCTGCCCCATAGACTTGTGTGTATGTAAGCAGCGCAGCAGATCACTAACCGTTTCCCCTTGGATTATGGGAGCTTCATTCTGCTCCCTGTCCTTGTCTTCCAGCTCAGGGGGCTGGGTACCCTGAGAACAACTGGTCTTACCACTAAAGACTGAGGCAAAGGCAGCATTAAGTACCTCAGCTTTTTCCTCATCTTTTGCCACTATGTTTTCCCCCAGCATTCAATAAAGGATGGAGATTCTCCTTACCCCTCCTTTGGTTGCTAATGTATTTGTAGAAACATTTTTTATGGTCATTTATGGCAGTAGCCAGAATAAGTTCTAGTTGGGCTTTGGCCCTTCCAATTTTCTCCCTGCATAACCTCACTACATCCTTGTAGTCCTCCTGAGTTGCCTGCCCCTTCTTCCAAAGGTCATAAACTCTCCTTTTTTTCCCCTGATTTCCAGACAAAGCGCTCTGTTCAGCCAGGCCGGTGGTCTTCCCCTCTGGCTTCTCTTTTGGCACATGGGGACAGCCTGCTCCTGTGCCTTTAGGATTTCCTTCTTGAAGAATGTCCAGCCTTCGTGGACTCCTTTGCCCTTCAGGACTAGCCTCCCAAGGGACTCTGTCAACCAGTCTCCTAAACAGGCCAAAGTCTGCCCTCTGGAAGTCCAAGGCAGCAGTTCTGATGAACCACCTCCTTACTTCTCCAAGAATCAAAAACGCTATCATTTCATCATCACTATGCCCAAGACTGCCTCCAACCACCACACCACCCAGAAGTCCTTCTCTGTTCGTAAATAACAGGTCCGGTGGGGCACCTTCCCTAGTCGGCTCAAGCACTAGCTGTGTCAGGAAGTTATCTTCCACACACTCCAGGAACCTTCAAGACTGGAGATAAAAGAGCAGGTAAAACTCCAGACTGATAAATGTGAAGTAACGCACATGGAGAAAGGTGATCCTAACTTTCTACACACAGTGATTGACTTTGAAACTGCTATTACCACTCAGGAATGAGATTTTGAAGTTACAATGACAGTTCTGTAAACACATCAACTCAATCTTCATTAGCAGTTTAAAAAAATCAAATCAAATGCTAGGAATTATTAACAAAGGAGTAAGTACGCTGCCTTCTCTCTCCATCACAACAAAGCTGTCATATACTAGAAAAAGTACAGAAGACAGCAAACAATCAAAAGAAATAAAATGCCTTCCATTCCGATGAACAACTAAATACATCAGTACTATGCCTGGAAAAGAGACAGCTAAGAGTATGATGAAGATCTTTAAGATACTAGAAGTCATGGAAAAGTTAGATAGGAAACAAGCGTTCAATAGCTCTCATAATACAAGAGCTATGGGATGTCAGATGAAATTGTAACATGTAATTACACTGTAGAACTCATTGCCTTAGGATATAAAAGTTTACAAAGGTTCAGAAATGAAGTGGATCACTGGAAGAGAGAGGGAAGTGTTGTTATGTGCTTATCCTGCTCTCAAGTATTTTCTTAGGCATCTGCTTGTGTACTGCCACAAACAGGATCTAGGTTTGGAAAACAGTATGAATTAGGTTATACTGGGGCAAACAAGTACACTACAACCCACTTCACAACACAGGGGAATTGCATTCCGTAAGGGATTTAGCATTCCAGTATATTCTGAACAGCTCACAAACAATCAAAAAAACAAGCCTAGGTGACACTCATTTCAACACAATGTTGGAAACATTTTTGTTCTTCATAACAGAATGTTTTCACCCTTTGTACCACAAGAACAGTAAGAAGAAAATTACTCAACAGACCTAGCCCGATTATAAATTACACAGCCACAAACCGCCAGAAAAAACAGTGCATAAATAGAGGCTGTAATGGTTTTCTCTACAGTTTTAGGAAAGCAAATTAAGAAAGTAACTATGATAGAACAATAAAGGTAAAATCAAACAATTTTGTCTCAGTCTGGAAATGTCAGAGACCTAAAACTGGAGACATTACAGTACCGACTCCACATTTTATGATTTCCCATACCAGATTTTTTCGTCTTACCAAGTATTAAGGAAATCCCTTGTTTTATTGCTACTTATTGCTTTTTAAAAAATGTATAGGAAAATGCTGTTGTTGAATTCTTAGGTTACTACTTTGTTTCCAGGATTAACACTGAAGCAACAAATGCGTTCTCAGCCTTACTTGGATTCTGGAGCCAGAGAGAGCACCATCTGCTTTGACAGCACAGCTATGTATAGGAGATAGTTACAAACTTTTATACAGCTTGTTCATGTTATTTGTATTTCAGTGAAATCAAATCAAGGTAACAATTTGCCTACGAAACAAAAGTCTCCAGAGCCAGGCAGCCCTAGCATGACTACTGGATAGCTAGGAAAACTAAGGCAACAGAACAAATATTTGTTTACTGACTCAAAACAAGAGTCATAGAATGAGTAATATAACTTCATTCATGTATTTGGATAGCAAACTTTACTCTCTGCACAGCAGCCAAATAAGTTCCCAACCAAGCGAAAAGTCTCCATGACTGTATCCTACAGCAATATGCATCATAGGCCTCTTTCTTCTAGACTTGATCCTTTAAGTTGGTCAGGTTTTGATTACCTATGCAGAAGACAAGGGCACAGAGGAATATAACCTGCAATTCAGACAACTTGTGATTTATTTCTGGTTCCACCACTGCCCTGCTGTATTGCCTTGAGCACTCATTCCACCTCACCTATCTGAGCATTGCTTCATGTTCCATCCTGTGCCTCTAAATAGTGCCCTAAGTAGGCTGTAAACTTTTCTGGGTCAAGGATTGTGTTTTTACACTCTCTGCAGCATCACTACTCAGCACAGCTGAGTCTCTGTTATGGTGAAAGCCCTTTGGCCTACGTCCAAAATAGTACATGATGAGGATCCCTTCATGTATGCAGAGGGAGGAAAATAAGGTAATGAGCCAGAGATTAAAGGTAAACAACAAAAAAATCCTCTTTAGTTACACACGTGGAATATTCCTGGCACAGAAAAAGGATTCCACCTGCAAGAGAAAGACTGTCCAAAAAATACCACATGAAGGAAACTTGGATGGTTATGTAACCACTGTAGTGTTACCAGACAGGTCCCACTGGAAGCACAGACTGTTCTGCCAATCCCAAACCACATGGTAGCATGAGTGTGAAGGTCACTGAACACTCCTTGAATTCTCTCCCCCTCCTGAAACACCTGGGCTAAATAACAGCATCTGAAAGAAAAACAACGATTCACTAGCCATTCAACATCCCTCTTCTGTGGGGAACACACGATGCTCTCAAGGCAGATCCAAGTACAGCATAAAACAAGAGAAGCAAACACATCTGTTCCGCAGGCTCAGGGCATTTGCAGGACAGGGAGGAAGAAGGGGGAGCAGAGCTGGCATACTCATGGGTCAGCCAACTTTTTATTTTAAAATAAAGAACACAATGGAGAGCTTGAAGTATTTAGGAAAGGTCAGTATCCAGCCCTATCTTCACAAACCTAAGCAGAAATTAACATAAGACACCTTTAAGAACTTTCCCCTATGACTGTGGAATAAGGGACACTCTTAAGGAGTTTGAAGAGGTCATGAGTAGCAACTAAACCATGTGAACGAGAAGTCATGCCACTGGGTGCATTTTTTTTTTTTTTTTTGAAAGCACTTTCTACAATTAATTTGAGCAGCAATCTCTCAAATGGCTTTCAGCTAGAAACATCTTTAAAAGTAGATGTTACAACTGAGTAAATAGAAAACTACTTCCAAAAAGTTATGATTTATTTACCCATGCAAATTCAGTGCTCTTCCTAAAAATTTTGACAGAAACTTAAAAAAACGGAACAATTTTCTGTGATGAGCATATCTGACACTTTGGAGGTTAGAACGTATCCTACGCTAGAGTAAAGGTAGCACATGAAGGGTCATCGAGTCAGCTGACCGGGAGAAATGTTGCATCAAAGGCCTTACGCCACTAGTCCCACCAGTAAGTACGCAGTGTAGCTATGAAATATGGTAATATATTTTTTTAAAACTTCAAATTGCCGCCTTTGAATTTGTTTTCAAACAAACCCATATGTTTGACAAGTCAGTTCATTAGGGGAAGCGAGTCTTTACATTCGGAATGATAAAGGTTTAAATGCAGGAGGCCTTGGCAGGAAGGGCCCCTGTGGGTGGTTTTAAACACTAACAGCGAGAAAGAAAAAGAGAGGAAATAAAGAAGAAAAGAGATAAGGCCTTTAACAGCTCTAGTGTCTCCCAGTACATCCCCCCATATAAATGCTGGAAAATAAGCACATTAGAAAGAAACAAGGAAATGTTCACAAGTCCGTGCTAGTTTCACGTCAAGAACGAGAGCGAGCGATTCAGTGGAGATCTGGATTTTCTGGTGTCCTTTGAGTCAGCCCTACGAGATTCCGTTTCCACTTCTTTTTCAGATTTAATAGGTTTCTGAGGGACAGCCTCAGGAAACCTTCTATTAAAAGTAAGGACTTTGATTACATTACTGTCAATATTTTACGTTTAAAAAACAGACATGGGAGCTCACTCAACTTTACTAGAAATGCAGTTTAAATTTTGATATTCACTGTCAACATTGCAATGTCCTTTTTAAAGAAGAACACACCAACAGTATAACTTCCTGATCTCTAAGGTACATTTATGCACACACTGTATTTAGGATAGCACTTCTAAAATTCAAATCCACTTTAATTCAAAAGGCAGTTTCATTACTTCAATTAAGAGCAAGACGAGATGATAAAATGAGCATATAATCCAGTTGTGCGTGATTACATCACTAAGTGCTTCTTTACAGCTCTAGCTTTATGTTACAGTGAAAGATTAAACAATCCCCATTAACACCCTCTAGAACCAAGGCTACAGCATGACTCCGCCTGTTCTCAGCAGCAATAAGAAAAGGATGTCCAGAAATCAAACTAAAACCAAGAGCCTAAATTTTCGTTTTGCCATTTCCTCTGTGAAGAGATCAGGCGATGCCTTTGATTTGAGTGCCCAACTAACTTTTGAGCACTCAGACTCCAGACTAATCCTCAAGTATCTCAAGCCGATTTACTTACGGGCATTAAATGCTTTAAAAGAAAGGTATTTTTATACCAACACACACAGACAACTCCCACAATCATATTATTGCACAGTGCCTTGTGTCAGCATGTGTAAAGAAATGCACGTTATCTGAGCGTAGTGTAAACTTCTAATGAAAGGAAACCACTCCTATTTTGTCTATACCAGCAAGACAGCCACAGCTAACTTTTAAAGTAAGTCCTCGTGCCCGCACAAGCAGCCAGCACAGGCTACTTGCTTCTAACGCAATGCCCATTTTCACACCAAGTACTACAGCAGCATGCCTGCATCCTGCCATAGATAAAGTTATGCACAGAGCTTGTACAGAGCTCCTGGCACACCTAAAACAAGCACAGCACGGAGCAGAAATAAAACAATGGGATTTTACAGAGCATTTCTCATACTCTCGTCTACCTCAATGTATTAAATCTACTTCTTACTGTTTAAATGGACAGCAACATGTCCAGCAACAGAGACATGCCATCTCCTGCGGCCCACAGGAACCAAAGGTCATTTGGTATGTCAAAGAAAAGGCACTTTTTCAACATTTACAGTAATTGGGACCTTTAAGCTGCAAGTACTACATTAGTAATCGCCATACTGGAAGATCTTTCCCATGCAGCACAACATCCAAAATACATAAGGAAATGGCAATCAGAGCGAACACTAGGCCAACCTCAAGGCATCATGAGGTTTGCAACCACTCTTTACAATGTGCTCCATCCAGTTCACAAATGCTTGGCTTTGCTTCCTGTAAATTTAAACATGCTTCTCCTTCCCCACCTCAACAGTATCATTTTTGATTATTTTCAAAACAAGTGCCATCTTTTCTAAGCAAGAGAGAAGTGATTAAACCTGTGAATTGCAGGTATTGGCTACTTCTGAAATACTACTCAGACCTGAAGCTAAAGATCTACTTCTAGAAGTAACTCAATTTTACCCGAAGCATCCTTTTTCCTCCTTTACCTCCCTTTCATCACTTTTCCTTCCCCTCACCCATCCCAATTCTCCTAAAATGAATACACATCAAATGGATAAAGCAGTCGAATTCATTAGCACTTAAGTTAGTTCTTCCAGATAGTTACGCCTTATATAGAATAAGCAATGAAGTGAGAGTATTTCAAATACAAACTGCTGCAAGCCTAAATGTCTTTTTTTTTATTTTTGAGAACAGTCAAAGTAATATGCAAATATGGCTCTGCAAAGGACTCCGTTGAGGAAAAACTTATCACCATGTATCAAATCAAAGCTTTTTTCCTCCTCATCCTCTCAGTATGAGCAGCCTTCATGTGAACTTGTGATCTAGCTAGAATATCTTGCTGTTGTTAATACAATAATGGGTAAAAAAGTTATATAAATGCACTTTAAAGCTGAATAAAGTCTTGTAACACACAATTAGAGCTGACAGTGTTCGTAGTGCCCAAAATGTACAAAATCTATTGAACCGTCAAAACAACCTTCCAATTTGCTATTGCTATTCCTTCAACCATCCCATACTGCATTTCACATTATCACCTTTTAAGTGCTTACACTGGTTTGTGTTGTTTTTGTAGCACATGAAGGAATCAAGGGGTTATGTTGTAAATTTAATGCAGGAAGGTTGATAATAGAATCATCTGTACCCTGAAAAAGGTACCAAAATCCAAACCCTATTCAGCTCTGGACTGCAATCTGACACAGAGTTCCTAAGTGCATCTGGGGAAGTCATTTAACCTCTCTGCCCCATTTATGTCACCATAAATTTTACCTCTATTCTAATGCTGCAAGTTACTGACATTTAAAGGGAAAAATCTGCATTACTGGAAATGTTCAAAGCTAAAAATACTCCTCCATCTTGCAATTCTCTGAAGAGCTACAGTCTGGACTGAAAAAGGGATATTCTGGAAGCAGTCAAACAAGTTGCCTGCCTCTACAGGTGAGATTTCTACAAATAAATGGGAATGCTGGGGCAGCGGTGGGGAGCAGGGAGGCGGTGGAAATCTAAGCAGTGGAAGACACCAGACATCTGGTATAGAATATCCTGAAGATTGCTGTAAAAGTAGCAGCTTACCACGCTACACCCTTCGGAAAGTCACCATAGAGTTACCAAGCAAAAAAGGCCACTCTGGGACCAGTTTTACCCATAACACACATCTGTAGTTCATTTACCTGATGAATCTAAATTACACAGCCTCTCCCCTCTGATTTCAGCCTCCTTCAACTAATGCTGATTAATCTTCCCAGAACTTCTTATTTAATGGTTCAGATTGGGAGCACCTAACTTAGAGGGTTCGTAATAGTGTCAAGTCACCTAGTGCATACCTGAGAAAAATAATTAGACAGAATCCCTTGGCACAAAGGCAGACACTAAGTGAAGCAAACACAGCGACAAAGATAGAAAAAAAAAAGTCTACTGCTTTCATACTAGTGTTATTAATGAGAGAAGCTCACTCACCAGAATCTAACAGGTAATTCTAGCATGGACAATGGAAATTAAAAACTGCAGACAAAGACAATATATATATCTCCAGCTATGTTTACAGCACACAGTTTTATTTGCCAAAGAAATTTAGTGTTCCATAGCAACTGTCTAAAATAATTTCCTTGAACTACTGAAAATGTTAGGTTTTTTCATTGTAATCATGGCACGCCAATACTATTTTTAGTTTAATTTGATGAGGATCCCTGTATTTGTAGAAGGGACTGCTTTGACTAATAGCACAGATATTTCTTTTTTCTGCAAGAGGTGAAAGGATTGTTTTAAAATAACCCTTTCACACAGAAGTAGACAAAATAATGGAAATAAAAACTGATTATATAAGACTTCTAATTAACCCATTTGTCACCAACCCATCTGTTACCAACCAATTTGGACAATTCATTAAAACGGCTTGCCTCATTACATTTAGCACAAATTATGAGAATTATGAAGCTTTAACACTGTAAGGCAACAGAAAGCCTTTCTTCCTTGCGAAAAAAGTTCCTAGCTGCCCAGAAAATCAATCAGCAGCACAAGCTGTTCAGTAGATGATTCACTCCATCTTTTGGCAGAAGAAAGGACTGCAATGCTATTGGGTTCTCTCTTCCTCCCCCACCCTACCAACAGCTGGAAATTCAGACCACTATCGATACAAAAAACCTTACAACATTGCTTGTCCCACAAGCTGAAAGCTTATCATGGAACATCTGACGTTTAGCAAATAAGATTAGATGTCCAATAATGATGGCTTGCTGAAATGATACTGTTCAACAGCACCAAGTCTCAGCTATATGCAATAGTGAACTGGAAGCGTCTGCAAGTTTCCAGGCTCCAGACAGACAGGTCTCCAGAGGTCTCTGTCCTCACAGAAGTTGCCAAAAGTTATTCCTGACTTAATTCATTCAAGTAACAAGATCCATGCCAAAACCAAGAAAGTTGTAACACCTTTAAAAGCACCTTAAAAAAAGAGAGAAAGTAAATTAAGTAATACTTTGACAAATATTATTACAGATAATATTCATTATCTACCCCATTCATTACACACTGATATTCCCTGGGGAGGAAAAAAGTTATCTGTTGCTATCAAGTCCTTCGCTAGCAGCCACGCAAAACCAAAACAACAAACAAAAATGCAGAATTATTAAAAAAACACAACATGTAATGATGCTTTTTCTTTTTAAGCTGTAGAAAAATAAACAGAAGGTTGACAGAACAATTAAACAGTTACCACAGCATTTTGATCATATGCTCATGAACAGGTTTAAATAACTAAGAAAATACTCAGCTCTGTAAACACCCAAAAAGCTACGCCATGGACCACGACGGAAGAAAATAAACTCACCTAAGGTAAGTATCACTTCTCTTTGTTATGGGAAATACTTTCATATAACTGTTAAGAGGACAGTGTTATATGGGATTTCTTTAGGTCATATTAGCATTATGTGCAGTAATGTAACCCATGATTACAGAAAGCAGATAAATGGGCTTACACGGAGCTATTTCCTGGTATTCTTCATTTGAGTAACACCCGTTTTCTTCGGTTACTGTAAGACAAAAACATTAAGAAAGTCTTATTCACAAATCTATTTATGGAAATATAAAAATTGAATGCTCCAGTAAGAAGCTAAATTTTTATTAAATGTGTTCTCAGAACTCCTGATTCTCTCAATTAAAGTAGCCCTAATTCTGCCACACACAAACCTGGGACAGAAATACCCACAACCGGAGCCAAAGACAACACCACTCATCTGAATTCCAATGCAAGCTTGATCCCTGACTGCACCTCACACTCCTGACAAGGAGGAAGAATTTGGGTAGCCTAAAATTCAGCTAGGGCTTACCTGTCATTTTAGAAAATGTCCACAGAGAAATTCTTAATTGACCAAAACCTGTTTACACAAAAACAGCTTGGGAGAGAAGAAACATTTTGTACTTTGCAGCTATAAATTAGATCACATAAATGGGGGAAAAAAAAAAAAGTAGAGCCTCACAGGAATTTCCAGCAAGTAGAAAAGTCTATTTTTACAAATGGAGGTCACAAATAATAGCCTAGTGTTAAATCATTCAACTATGATCAAAATTTGAGTCAAAAATTCTATCTTCATACTGAGAAGTAAACAAGGTAACTATAAGCAAGTTAATAAACACTTCGTTACTATAAGAAGTCAAACATTAATTAACAAAATTAATTTCACATTTTTATGCTGGAAGACACAGCCAGTAAATCGTGTACAACAGGAGAAAAAGAGAACCCAATACTTGGGAGAGAAACATCCAGAGAACAAGGGAACCTAATGTCTGGCAAGCAGGTTCAGTGCTAAGCAAACGCAATTATTGAAAGGGCAGCATATGCAGGCAGAGAGGCAGGGAGAGGTACAGAAGAGATGGAGGGAAA
>NW_010541044.1:92762-125187 GCF_000687285.1 Phaethon lepturus
CCAACACAATTTCAAAACACAAAGCCTTTTTATAGGTTACTTAGGTTAAAAGGAAACTCAGTGAAAGCTTCCCCATTCCACTGTGCTTAGAATCAGAAAGTTCATCTGCTGACTGGGAGAAATATTTCTCAACTTTGCATTTCATTTCAAATTAGGAGCTCCAAATGGCAGGTTTAATCAGAAAGCCTGACTGGCAGCATCTGCCGAGACAATACGTTCTTACAGAAACAATAAATCATCTCTTTTAATTTGGGTTTAAGCACCAGAAGAATTTTGGATAATACCTATGGCATGTTGAAATCCTTCATCAGTAAATGGAAAGGGGAGCAGATTTTCACAGCATAGAGTTCCAGCTCTACAACCTACAGTGTGTTCTGTATCTTTATGTAGGCTAATTTTACTGCCTCTCAAACATAAAGGCTTTGCTGTCATTTCCACAGAGGTATCTATTCCAGATAGATTTAAACGAGGAACAAATTAGAAAATCATAATTTAGGAAAAATTCCTGCTAATTGTTGCAGGAATTTTTACCATATGTCAACTGTACACTGCTAATCTATCGTACCCCTTCATCCTTTTTCACGTCTTTCAGGTTCTTGTAGAGTGTCACAGTCCCTTCCCATTCTTACACGTATTTAGCAAAGGTCTATACAATCATCTGTTGCTGTGACACCAACCGCAGGGCAAATCCACAGTGCAATCAAAGCACATACAACTAAAATAGACTTTCCAGAGCTAGTATGCAAAAATAAGCCAAGCAGCAAAATAGCTGCAGCTGCACAGGTCTCAGCCCAGGCTACCTTTCTCAGAGCCCCAACCAGGTGCCTACAAACTTGCATGAATCCAGCACTGACAGCTGAGCTGTTATCCATACTGGGCTAGCTAAACTGCATTTAGCTTGGCTCTATTTTCACAAATCAAACTCAGGTCTTGCTGTTTAGATGTAGCCTGAAAAATTCCATCCCTGAAAAGGGTGCAGTTTTTTTTAAACTTTTGAAGCTTTTTTTCACCCCAGCCTCTTTCCATGCTTTACCCATTTTTCTGATAATTGTAATTTTATCAACTCTGTAGTGATGAAACGCCCTCATCAGAGGTCAAGTTCTAGTTGATCTAGTTGCAAAGTCACCCATATACTGCAACAGGAGACAGTTCTTACAGTTAAATCACCTATCCACTTGATGCCTTGTTTTTGTCATCCAGGAAATGCCAATATCTTTAGGAGTTGATAACAGTTTCACTACTAAAATTCAAGCGCTTTTGGTTTTAAATGTATCAGGATCCGAGCATTTCTTGTGAACAGAGTCCAAAGCCCTTCACATTTGTCTTGAACCTTCTACCATTAAGAGGTTGAATCAACTCATTCTAGGCTCACTCAGAGCGAAAACTCAGTTTTCATGTCTATCCATAAGCACAAGAGCTTTGCAGATTTGAGTCTGCTCCTGCTTTTAAGAACTCAGCAGTAAGATGAAGCAATGAAAGAAGACTGGATAGATGAAACACAAAAGGGAGCAAGACAAAAGAGCATTTTGCAACACAGGCAAACTCATGAGGAAAAAGTCACATTACGTGGACTGAAGAGACTTGCTCTAGCTCTACATTAATCTCCAGTCCTTCATTTGCCAATTCTCAGACACCAACATGTCTTCTAGCCTTCTAGTACCACTTCCTTCCATTACTCATGAACACTGACAGTTCAGAAACTTTTTTCTAGATCTGGATTTCCATCTTCTGTTTGAATGTTTTTCCCACCTGAATATCTAGCTACAGCTCTACAAGTTCATAGAATAGTTAGGGCTGGAAAGGACCTTTAAAGGTCATCTAGTCCAACCCTCCCACAATGAACGAGGACCTATTCTACTAGACTAGGTTGCTCAGAGCCCCATCCAGCCTGACCTTGAATGTTTCCAGGGATGGGACATTCACCACCATATTTTAACTATTTTCAACATCAGTTTTCAGACCCCTCTACCATAAAACAGCAGCTACCACCCACCTCCCCCTCACCCAAGGCAACAATGTTTTCTTGCTCGTTTTTGCAGCCTCCCATCCCTGCTTGCCTTCTCATTCCCCTTTAGAAGATGGATACAAAAGGACTGCATTTCTGCATTTCAGAACAGGAAATATACTTTCTATACAGCACAGGATCACCCAGACAAGCACACACAACCGTCCAAACTGCAGCACACATAGGCAGCAAGGTTTCAAACACAAGCAGGAGTGTAAAAAAAGATGAGCACCAGCATGCAACCTGAAGGAGCAGGGGGAAGTCAAGAGCACAAAACCTACTGAGCAAATTCTGGCTGATAAAACATTTCTTTGATTGCTTCCTCTCTTGCTGTCTTATTGCCTTCTTGTCTGTTTTGGGGAAAGACGACTTGCTTTTCTGACACTATTAATTCAGCACAACATCATGACAGCCTCCTGGGATGAGCTCCACCACTCCACCACCTCTTCCATCTTTCCTTTTGGTAAAGCAGTGATTGTCATTAGGGATCCTGGATGCGGTCTAGGATAGCAGAAACAGATCTCTTCACCCAAGGACCAAATCATTTTCTGTCAGCCAAAAATGTATTAGCTGCAGGGGGGTTGGACTAGATGACTTTTAAAGGTCCCTTCCAACCCAAACTATACTATGATTCTAAGTTCCTACCTAACACGTAGGAGGGAGAAACCCACTTTTAGGAAAGCCAGTATACATTACATACAAGGTCCAAAATTATGCCTTTAAGAAGCCAGACCTTCTGGATCCTAAGAAGGCCAGGCCTTGGGGAAGCAACACGAAGGTGCAGGTGTGTAGCCAAACAAGGTGGTAACAAACCAGGAAAGAAAGCAAATTTCCCCAAGAAGCAGTGATATGTTACAAAACGCATCAAAAGAAAAAAAAAAATTCACCTAAGTTCAAAATATTTCTTTTATAACCATTTTTTTATACCTGATGACTGTCAATTTGGCTTTTCAAATAACAAATATCCTAAGGAAAACAGACTCTTGTCTAGTCCATAGATTCTATGAAAATAATAAAAAAGTTTGTAGTTGAATTTGAAGATAAGTAATTCCTCTTTGTTCCCTAATACACTTATACAAAGAAGTAAAAATACTAAGTCATCTCAACTGCTCTTCAGTAGTTGTGACAGAGCAATAGTCCTGCTTTATAACTTAAAAAAAAAAAATTTTAGTTAGAAGAAAGCTGTCAGGGAAAAGAAAAATTATTAAATATTTTGGTATCCACACCCTGCCTCTACAACATACATCACCCAAGAGTCACACCTTCAGAAAGGAAAAAGCCAAAGAGAAACTAAATACTTACCAGGAGAAATACTTTTCATGTGGAATGCTCAAGCCATCAAACCAAAGTTCAGAAGAAATATTTTGGGTTGACAAATTGAAAAGAACCATATATTCCTTTATTTTCTACATATGTAAATACAAAGTACAGTGAAAGTGCAATTGTGCAAAACAGAGACAAGCTATATTAAGCATACAGAAAGTGTCAGGATGATAAACCACATAAGCATAGAATTAAATCAAAGTTAATGGCCACTAGCTGGTATTTAACTTACTTTCATTTCTCTTTTCTTTCCATTTTTCCACCTAGCCTGCTTGGCTAATAAAATTACCATTATAAGTGAGAAGCAAAGGCACAATTCAATGCTACATCAATTATTATGACTTCATTGTGACATACTGGTATTCAGCTGATCCCAGAAGGCTATACTGATGCCTTAGATGCAATTAATTTTTGATTGATCTAACTCACTCCAGTACTGCATGTAAAATGTTCAGACATTTGAATAATTCTATTATATGTAGGAGATTACTGCACAGAGATCATCTGAAATTAATTGCCAAGTTATTTTAGTAAATGTAATACACCATTCCAGTCCTATTGTGGTAACAGTTATGTAATTGCTTTACAAAGTAAACTAATGAAATAAATGAACTCTGACTAATATGTGGCATAACAGGGCTGAAAAAGTGAAATCACACCATAGATTTCTTATCTGCCTCTGAAGGGTTGGGGCTGGTGAGTTAACTTTACCATTGCAAAATTGAATATGAGAAGAATGACCTCGTAAAAAGGATTTTGTTTCACTGGCTGAAGGTGACCCTAACAGGGCAACTTTTAAAAGAATTGATAAAACATGACTACTCAATACATTAAGTGTTTGCAAAACCTGAGGACAAAGAAACCATCATTATCACAAGGGGTTGCCAGAGTTTGGTTTGGTTTTTTGTGTGTGTGTGTGTGTGTTGTGTTTATTTCAGGGCTAAGTATCATTTAGCACTATCTGCTACATGCAGAAAGTGAATTTTACATTTTGAACTGCCGGCTACTGTTAAATCACACAACACGTTCAGTTTACAGGAGAGCACTGACTTTAACAGTCGAGACTTTCAAGTGAGCCAGTTAATGTAAAGATTGACAAGTTGGCTTTTAGCAAGCAGGGTAAGAGCTCGAAGCTCTGCAAGTCAGGAGCTGGGGAAAGCAACCGCAAAGTTGAAGCAAACCAGGCACAGGAGGGGTTTTTACTAGCACAAGAGAAAGGTGCTCATTTCTGGAAGCTGACTGAAACTGCATTCTCCAATTCTGCCCTGGGAGCACTGCATCCACATTTCAAATCATTACTGCAAAGTAAAGAAACCTAATACTGTGATACTTTCAGTAGGGTCAGTAGCCCAGAGAGTCTCAAGTGTCAATACAGTCATTGTAAAATATTTCTCTTAACTCTGAACCTTGCCTCCAAGGATGTTAGAACACTTCCTGTACTCAACAAATGTTCACTAGAAATTACAATTTAAAGTTGTTATTAAAAATACAGGAAGAGACATAATGAAATGTGTATATATGTGAGACATAACGGAAAATATATACTTAATATTTGTGTATCTTTTTTTATTGTAGATAATTTCTTTTTATATATGAAGTTCCCTGATAATGATCTTATAATTTAGTATCAAATCCTTTTACAATGTTCAGAGGGATTGGATCTGCTGAAGTCTGACATGATTTAAACTCACACACATTAACTCATAAAGAACAACAGAAAAAAACAGAATCTACAAAATGCTGAGCTGTACTTTTATCCTTACCAGAGAACAGACAGGTACAGCAAACTGTCTTAGCAACTGCTCCAAGACCTGACAACCGGCACCGGTGTTTGATTGCTTTGGGAATTTATTTCAGCTACTCTTTTAGTCACGAGCTCCCAGCTATACTACAGTAGACTGTGTTTTGTCAAGCATAACTAGACTTCTATTTTAAAAAAGCAAGAAGAAAAGGAATAAGAGAAGCAGCATTCTACAGAGGGGAAAGGGACAAATGAGGGAGTGAGCAACAAAAGGAAAGCAAGTCTCGCTTCTGAGATGGTTTTAGCAAAAAAACAGGAAAATGTGAAGCATCATTTGTATCTAGGCAGGGATACACAGATCATCTCTGTTAAAATCAAACACAGCAGCGTTGCTGTGAATCCCTGCAGACATTGCTATGTATAAACAGATGAATAGACTGCTCCCCCATTAACTCTCCTGTATTTGCAGGACTAGAACTTATTCATTTGCTGTAGCATGTACAGAGTTTTAAAAGGAAGATATTCTTTACATGTTTCTTCTCACAAACACTTTTAATGTGGATTAATTTTGGGTAGAGAGTCTGAAGATATTAATCGCAATCCATACCATGTAATCTACAGGAAAGCACCACTCCTGGAGACTGTCAGCAGCTGTGGTTTGTGTGAAATTGATAGTGCTTACAGCCGATTAACAAACTTGTTACATTTCATATGACTTATTACTATTTATAATATTTTTAAATTAAGAAAATAGCAGCAAACTATCTACAGGAAAATACCGTTAATACCTTCTCAGAAGTCCTCCAATGTACCAAGGCTACAGATAAGTATCTTTTTTCTTAAAATGTAAGTTACTAGTCCTATCAAGAAGTGAATTTGACTCTGACTCTGCAGCAGGCATGATAGTATCAAAATTCCAGTGGCAAAAGCACTTTTGCCCTGTTTACCCATCGCTCCAAAGAAGCCAGAGTAAAAATGAGAATGTAGACAGCAGGCTTCTTTTGGGAGTCTGGACTACCTGAAAATGACACTGAAGACCAGGATGGGCAGAGAATAATTGTCATTCTAGGAAAAATATTTGTTCAATTGCTTTACTGTTACTAGAGCACTAACATTTTTGTTAGAATAACCTAGCAAGCGACGGGGTTTTGAATAGCTGGCACAGCTAGGAAAAGTAGTGTCATCAGGAAGAATGAAAAAAACAGTCAGCTGTCTGGATACCCATGCTGGCCTGTCAGTGATCTGATCTACCAGGTAGCTCAGGGCAAAGCACTATTTTTCTGGCCAAGTTTGTTCCTATGTAAAATGGGCCACCCCCCTCACAGGCATCAGTGCAGGAAGAATTCCCCATGCTGTCATTGTGGCACACTTGATGGAATCATAGAATATCTCAAGTTGGAAGGGACCCAATTAGGATCAAGTCCAACTCCCTGCTCCTCACAGGACTACCTAAAACTAAATCATAGAATCATAGACTAGTTTGGGTTGGAAGGGACCTTCATATGACTGAGGGTGTTGCCCAGATGCTCCTTGAACTCTGACAAGCATATTAAGACTGATATAAATAAGAAATTCTCTAGCAGCTCCAAGTAGTCACTAGCACTTCTTGTTCTGCAGGGTCACAGCTTTAACTGAGGCTGGAATTATCTTTGTCGGGCTTTAGAGGAGGATATGAACAGTTGGTCAGGATCCAAGCAGATAAAGCAGGTGTCCAATGGTGTCAATGCTTTAAACATACAAGTTACATATAAGCTTTTCCTAATTATTTGAATGCTTTATCTGTAAAAAGCATCAGCACAAAAAACAAATTTGTATTGTGGTACAGTCAAAAAAATTAAAAATCCCAGAGAATCCCTTGTCTCTGACACACAAAGGCAATCACCCCAAAGAAGAGGTAAGAAGTTATCACAGTTACTATTAGACCAAGGAAGCATAGTACAGGAATCAAAGTCAGTTCAGATTAGCAATAGGGTGAGGAGGGGTAACCAAAATCAAGTACAGCATGAGATCCCTTAATGTCTCATATGGATTGCATTAGCTAAAAATGAAATCTAAGAACAAATGTAAATCATTACAGGAGTTTAAGAAACCTTAGTCACATGCCTCCGGAACACTGCCTGTAAAAATCACTGGCAACACTAAAAACATGGTGAGGAAATAAAGAAAGAGTTGTGGAGATCGTGAGGTGGAAATTCTATCACAAAGAAACAGCTCCACCTTATGTTTGAGCAGCATGAGTATTCTGTTCAGACTTACCTTCCAAACATACATCTAGGGGAAATCCAGCTAACACAATCCATAGAACAATGGTCAAAAAGGCATCATTACAGCATCTCTGCTCTGGAGTTATTTTTTCCACTCCAGCGTTCGCAGTATTACTGGTGGTAATAACTATGCTCTCCACAAAACAGATGTTGTGTCATGACCTCTTTACTTTTCCAGGCTGAATTCAATGCCAGCAGTGAATTTTCTAGTGACAAAACAACAGTATGTTCAGCTGCAGTATTTTTCCACCTAATTCACAGCTGCAGGGGAAAAAAAAAAAAAATATCCAAACCAGTCAGAACCCTTCATAAATTGTTCAAAGTTACCAGGGAACTAGTTTTAAGCAGTATATTTCAACTCATGTGACAGAATCCATTTGTTATTGGAAAAGTATATTTGCTTAACACCTCCTTGCTTTGATCCTTTCTTTTTCAGACCACATAATTTGTAAAACTGATGAACTGAAATTCATGCCCAAAATAGGGAGGCATTTTTTAAATAATTAGTCTTTGCTTTTTCTTTGTTGTGACCAGGTGAACACCTTCCTACCTTGAACACAAACATTTAAGTCCAGAATTAGGTAGAAAAGTGCAACTGACTGTGTCTAAACCTTGTTCTGCGTTGCTATACACAGACTTTGCCCAAATAATACACTACTCAGCTGAAGAATAGACTGGAACATTCATGTAAACATTTCACAGTTCAGATAACAAAAAGAGATCCCCTCGGGGTTCGATTGCACATACAGCCAAAAGAATTTGAAGGAAAACATAGATGGCATCAAGAGAGAGCAAAGAGTGGGAACAATGAGACATAATATGCAGGGGGGTTAATTTTTTAGGTGGTTGTTTTTGCCAAGATGATGCTGTTGGCAATGGTTGGCAGTCAGTGTATCAAAAGAACCAACGTGTACCCCTGTGGAGACAGGGGGGAAGGGAGGGGAGGGGAAGGACACACAATGAATTATTTCACTCATACAGAAATTAAGAAACCTGTAGCATTCTTTAAAAATCATCTTGATTTGCCAAAATCAATACTGTTCAGCAAAGACACTCTATATAGAGCCTTATACAATTTCTCAAGCGATCTTCTAAAAAGAAGTAAGAAAAAAGTTAAGTCACTCGTGCACATATCAAAAGAGCAGCATGTTCTTACAAATAACCAGTGTGCCATGGCCCATCAGGAGCAGCAGAGCACTATTGCTTTGGCCAAAGGTTAACACAGTCCCTTTGTCTAATCCTGACTTCGTTGTCACAATCGCAAAGATCTTGTGCACCCTGCCACGGAAAACAAACAGCAAGGACACATAAAATAAATCATACAGTTTTACAAATTATTTCAGATACGAATTTGCAAGCCACCCGTGGCCTTCTGTAAGAAATGGTCTCCAGAAGGTACTTACCAGAATTGCCACTTGAATAAATACTTACTAATACATCAGTGCAAACTGGATTTCACTGATGTTTAATGTTTGCTGTGTAGTAACAGAAACATTTCCTTTGGTCTGTGATGTACCAACACACATACATATTTGTTTGACATACACACTCACATTCACGTGGCTGAAATGTATTTGGCAGTCATTCCACATTGTCATAACCCATCAGTAGCTGGTGACAGCAACAAATGACATAGAAATTGATCAAGGATTTGGCATTTGGAAACAATTATTCTTGTTAGTGGCCAGGTGATTTATTGATAACTGAGATATAGCATCAAAACATTTATTAATTGCAGTGCCAAAGATTAAGCATAATTGCATGTAATGACTTGCTCAAGTTCTGCATAAGCAGCTATAACTTATATTTGTGGTTGTTTTCTTTTTAGGACCGTAAAGCTCATTTAACTTTTTTTTTTTCCCCTTCGTAAAGCTTGGACCATAAAGCTCATTTAACTTTTTTTTTTTTCCTTCGTAAAGCTTGTTTGTAGCCAAGGGATGTCCTTCAGCTAATACTCCATGGCAGTGACATTTTTTAACTATAAGTCCATGTCATCACTGTTGCTTATCATTTCTAATGACAGAGAAATACTATGTTATCACTGAAGAAAAATTAAGAGTATTACTATTGGTGTCATTTTTTAATTTGATTAAGTTATCCATTGAGCAAGCCTCTCACCTTTATAAGGCATTAATAGTATCCAGACAGCAAACTTGTTACTCTAACTTTTTTGTTAATATTCCAGCCAGCAATAATAGTGATCTGCTTATGTCTGTTCTCTATTTGCCTGATAATCACTGCTTCCATCTTTCCTCTTCCAACAAGCAGAAAAGCTTTGTATTTAGTACAAATAATTGTTACAGCAGTATTGTAATACAGCAGGCAAAGAAAAACAATCACTACCAAGTATCATCGTGTTTTCTTAGCACATTCTCATTGCAGAAGTCTTTGCTCTGAAGTCTTACAGCTTGCACAGAAAAATTTACTTTCATGGTTAAGATGTCTGATATTGTAACTAGACTCCACAGGTATCTCTACCATCCTTTCCTTTATTCTAAGAATAGGTATGAGTTTTGTGGTCAGTTTTATCAATAGCAATCATGTTTATCAACTGAAATTGTGGTTAACATTTGAAAATATTACAGAGATACACATATAAGGAGAGAGGAAGCAAGCTTTGGCTACCAGACACATACAAGCCTCCTCTAATACTCACCTGTACAATCTCCCTTCAATGTTACCTCTATCCAAGTTCGATTGCACTATTTCATGGGTAATTTTTCCCTCATATACATGTTAAACCCCACAATTCTGTAACTCCTTACTAAAGTACCGTCAGTATTTAGTGCTCCTCTGTTTCAAACCTTTTCCCTCCCGTTTTATTCATCCCTCCTGTAGTTCCTCTGTAGTTACACACTTGCCTAAAGGGACATTACTAACGTCAACACCATCATCACTACGCCAAGCTAGTTCAAGCCAATAATGCTGGTAGCATCAGGCTGTAAAATAAACCATAAGAACTTACAATGGCTATTAAGTTACTATATTTTTGATTCACCCTTTCAAAGCTTTAATTGAAACTGATTACATGACTTCTTCCAGGATTGGTCTATCTTTGTTTTTTGGTCTATTTCTTGTTCTGTTATTTCTTCCCCATACACTGCACATCCAGCTTTTTCTACAATTACAGCTGGGCTGTGCCTTTTCACACACACTTAGTCCTGTATAATCATTGGGGACTGAGCCCACCTCCCCAACGGGCAATATGTGTTCATGTTTTACCATTCCCTGAGCACACGCCTTTCTTTCCCCTATTGGTCACCACTTAGCAACAGTTTGTCAAGCCAATTCCAAATCTGAAAATAGTGATTTCTCCGGTCATTTTCTACTACTTTTTTAATGGCTGAAATTTAAACTCCTCCAGCAGAAGGGACACTCCTATTCTTTCATTTCTGTTTCTTCATTTACCCAAATTGCTCTAAGTCATACACGCACCCCATTGTTTAAAGTGGATCCGTGAGTAAGCAGTATTTGGCAATTTCCTTTCTTTGCTCATTCAAGATTGAGTCCATACCTAATAAATCAAATTTTCTACTATTTAAATAGTGAACAGTCATATTCATATACTTCTATTTGCAATCCATACATTACTGGTGCAAAACCTTGTATTTTTCCACTTCTATTCCCCAAGTCATTCAACCCAGGATCCACTGTGCTAACTGTGGGCTTGCTATAGGTCTATTCTGAATTCTTTGAAGTGTGTCTGTCTTGTTGGGGAAAGCATGGGCTGCACCACAACTTGACCCTGGTTAGTAGAAAAGAACTGGTCTAAGTCTTGATGTGAAGAAGCATGGGGCGAGTAAAGGAATGTGTTTTCCAGGTAACTTCATGTATCTGCATCAAAGTGGTCTGGATTGGACCAGCTATCTCCACTTCAGTCCCAAGGGTTGAGGTCTTCTGGGTTAAATTCTGCATGGGTAAATCCAACCACACCTTGCTCTTCCTACAATGCTCATTGCAAAGATCAAGCAACTCCTCTACCAAGTTGAATGATCCCATCCACAATATTTCTTCTAACTACCACCCTGAAGGTACTTTCGCTGTTTTCAACTGCCAGTCTAACTCCTGAGCTCGAGTTTTTATTGTCCAGCCTTTTTCATTTCCTTCATCACACACTATCTGGACTCACTTCACCACAGATGCTAAACACAGGCTTTTTGCAGCACAGGCACACTACCCCACACTACTTTTCTTCTGTTCTTCCACTCTGATTCCATTTCCATTCCTTCAATAATTCAGCCTCTGATTTGAAATCCACCTTTTCTTACCCTACAGAGACTAATTTTCCTTTTCCTAACTGCAATAGACTAGTCAAATTGATCGCAGCTCTCCACAAGGCCCATACTGCATCAACCTTAACCGTAGCCCTAGATGTAATTGTCCCCTGACAGACTGCAAATGCTTTTTCAGCCTTCCTCAATGCATCTTCAGCCATGAAAGCTTCCTGTTCCCATACCAGAGTTATCTTTCAGATTACCTACACCCCTATATTTTCATCTGGATAGGAAAAAGTCCTTCCCTCTTCTTCCCATCTGGTGAACAGTCAGCCTGGTGGAATCCTAACTATGTACTTTGCATGCTCAGTTACCAGACCTGTATACCATCCACGCCTTTTCAGTTTTTGTTACTCTGCTTTTCTGCTCTCGCAGTCTCCGGCTTTCCCTCCGAAAGACCTAATTCACTTGCACTCTCCATCAATTTGCAATCCTGCCTCCGAGTCACTTCATTCAGGCAACTTGGGTTAATTGCAAATGCACTAAACAAGCAGGACGTGGATAAATCACATACTGGTTTAGATGCACAAAACCAGTGGAACTTAACAAGCTACCAAGCATAGTATATTCACAACACTCAGTAAAACTCAGAGCATCTCTACTAGCAGATGGCTCGGCAGAGAACCTTTGCAGCTCCCTGAAATGGACCTTCGAGGCTGCTGAGTTGGCCACTTTCAATTCTGTACTTACATTCAGGAATCACAGAATGGTTTAGCTTGGAAGGGACCTTAAAGATCATCTAGTTCCAACCCGCCTGCCATGGGCAGGGACACCTTCCAATAGACCAGCTTGCTCAAAGCCCCATCCAACCTGGCCTTGAACACTTCCAGGGATGGGCATCCACAACTTCTCTGCGCAACCTGTTCCAGTGCCTCACCACATTCATAGTGAAGAATTTCTTCCTTATATCTAATCTAAATCTCCCCTCTTTCAGTTTAAAGCCATTACCCCTTGTCCTACCACAACATGCCCTTGCAAAAAGTCCCTCTCCAGCTTTCTTGGAGGCCCCCTTCAGGTATGAAAGGCTGCAATAAGGTCTCCCTGGAGCCTTCTCCACGCTGAACAACCCCAACTCTCTCAGCCTGTTCTCGTGGAAGAGGTGCTCCAGCTCTCTGATCATCTTTGTGGCCCTACTCTGGACTCACTGCAACACGTCTGTGTCCTTTTTATGTTGGGGGCTCCAGAGCTGGATGCAGGACTCCAGGTTGGGTCTCACGAGAGCAGAGGGGGAGAATCACCTCCCTCAACCTGCTGGCCACGCTTCTTTTGATGCGGCCCAGGATACGTTTGGCTTTCTGGGCTGCGAGCACACGCTGCCAGGTCACATTGAGCTTCTCATCAAACAACATCCCAAAGCTCTTCTCCTCAGCGCTGCTCTCAATCCATTCTCCACCTAGTCTGTATTTGTGCTTGGGATTGCCCTGACCCATGTGCAGGACCTTGCACTTGGCTTTGTTGAACTTCATGAGGTTCACACAGGCCCACCTCTCAAGCCTGGCAAGGTCCCTCTGGATGACATCCCTTCCCTTGAGTGTGTTGACCACATCACACAGCTTGGTGTCATCAGCAAACTCATCAAGGGTGCACTGAATCTCACTGTCCATGTCACTGACAAAGATGTCAAACAGCACCAGTCCCAATACTGACCCCCGAGGACCACCACTCGCCACTAGTCTCTACTTGGACATCAAGCCATTGACTATCATCTTGAGTTCAACCATCCAGCCAATTCCTTATCCACCAAGTGATGCATCCATCAAATCCATCTCTCTCCAATTTAGAGACAATGATGTCATGCAGGACAATGTCAAATGCTTTGCACAAGTCCAGGTAGATTATGTCAATCGCTCTTCCCTTATCCACCAACGCTGTAACCACGTCGTAAGCAGCCACCAAATTTGTCAGGCACTATTTGCACTTAGTTGCATGAAGCAGCCATGCTGGCTGTCACCCATCACCTCCTTATTTTCCATGTGCCTTAGCATAGCTTCCAGGAGGGTCTGCTCCATGATCTTGCCAGGCACTGAAGTGAGTGACTAAATGTATACCTGTAGGTGGTTTTCCTCCTGAATCCTTGAGCTGCAGTCTCAAGAAAGCAATCCTAGCTTTCTTATCCTGCATGGCTTTACTACAGACTTTTTCACAGCTCTCAACTTCTTCTTGGAAATCTGAGCCAACGTGCTCACAGACATGCAGCGTGAGACTGAGACACAGTCCATGGGTCATGACACCTACCCCTACTGAGCTGCAGCAGTTCCACCCAGCCCTCATACAACCTTTCTGTGCTAAGCAGGACTTGAGCGAAGCCCCAGAACTTCCCTGATTCTAGCCCTGTGCTTCAGCAGAGCTCCCAGAAGAACACAAGTAAAGCTGCTGTGTAACAAAGTCATCTGAGGGAGGGAAAAGAAAGTACTAAAAAATATCAGTACAATTCTGAACGAACCACAGAAAAACTCAGTTTCCATAGGCTAATATACAGTCAACCTCAAATGGGAGGACTGTTAGAGAGTATTATCATGCACTATTGCCGGTATTTTCAATGCATAAATAAAAGTCTACTTGACCAGCAAAGGAGAATGACAAGCAGTCTGCAGCAAAGTGTACTCTACTTCATGGGCGTAGTCTGCTTCTTCTAGGCACGTTCTTCTAGTTGCACTAGAGAAGCACTTGTGCAGATACATACTCAACAGTTTTATCTGTAGTGACAGAAATGCATTCAGAGATGCAAGTAACTCACAGATTAAACACCTTTCCTCAGAGGGGCACTATGTTCCTTGCACATGTACCATACCCTGCCACAATTACCTTCTTCCTTTCCTCATACCGTAAAATCTCCCCACTCACCTGAGAAACTACTACAAATCATTACACAAATAAGAGAAGGCACATCAGTGCACTTTATAGTACTTGTTTTATAAAATTATTCCCCCCCCAAAACCCTTCCGTTAGGAAAACATTAGTATTGCCAAGTCAGAGCATCCAGAACCGAAGAGAAGCCACAATTAAATTTTCTGGCGCAACCTTAATTTGCTCCCTCCTCACTCCTTACTGTCAGGGCTTGCAAGCAGGCCACAATATAACCTTCAGCTACCCGATCACCACGTTCCTCATTCCAACCCAGTGCAAGAACTCTGGTGACACCACATTTTTGCATTGAGACAGGCTAGGTTGACTTTTTCAGCAAATAAAGGATATCTACATACAGTGTTTACCAACACTGAAACTATGTCAGGAATCCAAAAAAAGGAAAGAATTGAAGATATTCACAAGGGATCACAAGGGTCTTTCCGACATATAGTGCACGACTGTTTCCTCGGATGCCTCGGATGGTCTGAGACACATGAAAGTCCCTTTGGAACAGCACCAGTGCAGTTTCACACTTCCCCCTCTCCCAAGGAAGAGCCAAGAGGGACATAAGAGTCCAAAATATTCCTGCATTCAAGAAACTTACAGGTAAAACACCGCAGTCTTCTCCCAAGCTCTGTTACGTTCTTCCCTTTTTGAAGCTCTTTCTTCAAAGTGTATCACAAAGAATAAAACATGATTCTTGTTTACTAGTGAATTAGAACTACTCATACATCTTACCTGTGTTTAAAGACTGCTATCTCAAGTTTTTTTTTTCCTTCTTGACATAGCTTTAATTATTTCAGTCTTCTTAAATGGGTCACAGATATAACATGACTGTCCTCCTGCTTACATTCCTTTCCACTTTCTCAGTTCAGTGAGATGGCATAAAACTTTGGAAGTAAGTCACACTGAACACAGGTTTATCTGTGAATCACAAGCTAGCAATAAACACAGAGCTCTATTAGATGCTCACTTACCAAAACTAAATGGGAAGTCTGACAAAACAAAAACTGGAGTTGTTTTACCTTTCCCCACAATTACAACAAGAAAACCAGCTATCCTACCTTAGCTGCACATGAAAGTGCACACCCATCAGATTCCATGAATGAAGCTCACTATACCAGTGTGCAGTTACAGATATCCCAACTGAAAAGGATTCATTCCTCCTAGATCACAGCAAGGTAGTGCATGAACCACAGTTCAGATCCATAAACTAAAGAGAACAAACATCTTTTTGTGGCAGTAATCCAAAATGCAACAGACAAGCACTTCCTATCACTGTTTTGTTTAGATCCCCCAGCTGCTAATGCTTTTGAGCACGCTTTGCACTTAGTTTCCATGGCCCAGCTGTACATCAGATGTGGAGAGCTTCAAACTTAATTTTAAGCTTATAATGAAAATGAACTGCATTTACATACCACTGTCAGAATGCAAATGAGTTATGTATTTTGTGCCAAACAAAATCATTACATCTCAGTAGAACTACTGATGCAAAGATATGGTTCAAAAAGCCTCAGATCCTCTCTCTTCAGTATTATCTTTAAAATAAGGGTAATTAAACCATCAAAAAGTATGATGTTCAAACAGCAAGAAATATGAAATCCACAAAAAGAATTTCAAAGTTTAGATTTAAGCACTATCCAGAAGCCAGCACACTAGGATTGCCTGACCTCAAGCTACTCGCACTCAGGCAATCCTTCATACAAAATAACAAGTCAACACTTCCCATGGGTGCTAAACTGTGGTCAACGTTCAAGCTTACATGGACTGCTTTTCATGCCTAGTAAAGCAGATTAACTACAGTTAACAGTACATTGTTAAAAAGCAAACAAAGAAACCTGGTCATTCCAATCCATACAAACATACTTGTTGAAAAAAGCAAAGAGGAAAAGAGGTGACTATAATGATGCCACTTCTTACAAAAATACTACAGTAAATTTCCTCAATGTGTTTCATAGGAAATTGTGTATAAGTTTCTAGGTTGATAAATTAATAGGTACATAAAAGATCCTAGAAAATCCAACCAAATTTAAGCATCAACTGTACCACAGATACAAATAACATTCCAATAAGCCTCAACTGAAAGACAAAAACAAAATGTAAGGCAAATAAATTTTATTCAGTGTTATCCTATTATATTACCATTGTATCTTACAGTTGTTTGAATGTCATTCATCCAACTATTAAAAAAAACACATCACTATGTATGAAATGGTAACTTTTTCTCCAAAGAAAACAGTTTCATTCTCCTTTGGCTTGAACAAAAGGATTTCAGAACACTGCAAAATAGCTTCACCAAACCTATAGACAAGCATGCCGTTGTGCCTTTGACAGACCGACAGAACCGTAAACAAAAGGGAAATGTGGTCAAGTTCAATCTCAACTTTGTCCTCAAGTTTGATTTATTTATAAAGAAGCAAACTCTGTCAATTAAGAGCTTTCACATTAAGGATCACACAGATAAACAAGAAACCAGAAGATAGCTTCACAGGACTGTACTTCCTGTCCCTCCTTGAAGCTTCCTGCCACATAAATTATATTTTTTAAAAAACCACAAAACCCAGCCAACCATCACTGAACTGCTTACAGATCAAGTTTAAGAAGAGAACTGTAACCTTAATTTGCAAATGAGCAATGATTATGCAACCTTAAATGTCTTCCCGATTCATATGAAATTGCATTTTCACTTGTAGATATGCAGGAGATATTTATAAGCCTTTCCAATATGAAATCAAACTAGTTTAAGAATGTAGCTTCTCTTTAAATGCATACACAGCATTTGTGTTAAAAAAGATTTATAAGACTAGACAGCTCACTATTTGAACAGTGAGATCTCGCATCACCCTATTCATAACAATATTTGCAGCACAAGAATATCCCTGTACAGCTGGGATAATAAGACTAGACTAGACAGCAGGACCTCAAGCTCATTTTGTACGAAAAGTTCTTCAATCTCCAAAGCACCTTAAGTGCAGGGCTATACAAAAGAGAGAAATTCAAAGTAGTTATTAAAATTCTCTGTACAGATTGAGGTATTCCCACAGTAAGGTCCTAAAGTCGTGCAGAAAAAGACAGACCCTAAAACGAATCCTTAAGTTCAAATGCCTTGGATTTTTTAAATTATGAACAAGTAAAGGAAAAACTGTATGCATTGACAATTTATCGTAAAGAAGTTTCAACCCTCCGCAATATATGGAGCTATCCTTCATAATAAACTCTGTATCTGACAGAAATGAGAAAAAGAGCTGCAAGACAATTCAAAAGAAAAAGATTTAAAAGGCAAAGAACTGCCAAATCCATTTAA
This sequence comes from Phaethon lepturus, assembly GCF_000687285.1. Taxonomy (NCBI): domain Eukaryota; kingdom Metazoa; phylum Chordata; class Aves; order Phaethontiformes; family Phaethontidae; genus Phaethon; species Phaethon lepturus. The sequence goes on from NW_010541044.1 coordinate 110,521, forward strand.
CAGGACAGAATAATGTAAAGTTTGTTTTATTTTGATAGATTTCATAACTTCAGAAGAATCAGCAAGCCTCTATCTACTGCCTGACAGGAAGTGCACCATTCTCTTCCACTGTGACGTTTTGGCACCTCTGTGATCATTTTTCAATCACCCAACTCTCACATAAAGTATCTCTGGCAATATTCTCCAAGTGAAAATTACCAGAATTTAGAAAATGTTTCTAACAATACCAAATTGAAGACTCTGATACCAGAAAGCATGTCACACTGTGAACTATGGTTACCAGGATGAACTCCACAATGCCATTACAGGGAAGTACTTAAGTGCTCTGAGGATCTGCAGAGTTGCTACATAATTAAACTAAAAGCTTTTAACCGTACATGTATGTCTGAGCACACATTTTTCATCACTTGACATTTTTTTGGTCCATCCAAACACTGCAAAGGGAACACTGATCATTATAAATGTGCCACTTGTACATTCTGAAACTGCCAAATTCAGATCTTAGACCAGCAATAAAATAACACCATTAGTAAACCTAAAACAGCAGCCTAGTAGCTAATTTTACAACTTCTGAATCTCCCAGATTTTCAGCAATTAAAAAAAAAATCAATACAAAGGTTAAGATTGAACAAGGAACAAGATAGGAGGTTGTAACAAAATGATGCATTTTTCTATCCAATAATGAACATTTCAATATGCATAAATTCTTGAAAGAAATCTTCTAAATATATTCAGCATTCAATTTCACAGACAAGATAAAAATCATTTTTATTGAGACAAATTTGTTAGCACTGGCATTTTAAATGTCAGATAAAAACAAAAAACAGCGAAGTAAAAGTAAGAAGTTTTATGATTAACCTTCTAGAACTTCAGCATCCATGTGACTGTACTTAACACCTTCTGTAAAACACTGCTCAAAACCCCTTTTTTCTTTTAACTAAGGCTTCAGAGCACTTTTGACAAGTCAATCAATACCCTCATAAACAAATGATAAGCTGAATGAGATAATCTTACATAGCTTGCATGGACACATGCTGTGTATTCCATTAATTTCCTTGTAAACGTCAGAACTTTCTGTTCACTGCTTTACACTTCAAAACACTGACAACTCCTTCTCTGCACCACCTTGTGTTCTACTTCAATAACAGTTATATTGCCATTGGTACTTGCTCTAGTGTTTTCTTCAGCTTTTCTTTTGTTTTGTGGGTTTTGGTTTGGGGTTTTTTGTTAGACCATTTATTTCAGAACCAGTTAAGCAGCCCACCATGCCAAATAAGGGCATTCTTAATTACATCTTAAGGTGTAAGCCATATGATGCTTTCATACACGTACAGCCCACTGGTGAGAATGGCAGCTCTCTACATGAGGTCTGTCAACTAGGTTATGTCAGAAGGGTGTTATCTTGGATCTTCGTTCATTACCAAAGAGGCTGTTAGAAGAAAAGCTTAGAAAGAATGATGCATAAAGTGAAAATTACTCAGCTCTCTTTCACTGTACTGACCAGTTTAGAAGACAAAATAATATTCAGCTGGCAATCTTTCACATTGCCACTCCAATATTACTGCTTCCAATAAACACAGGTGGAAACCGTTTTCCATACAGATCTTATGCAAAAAAAAAATACAGCCCTTCACTGCAAGCATGTACAAGAACTGTTCTGCACAGGAGCATTTCATGTTCCCTTCTTCATATACCGGGAGAGGAACTGGCTTCTGACAAAGTGGATCAGCTTGGTCTCTGTGCAGAACATAGTAACGATGGTTGCTGCAAAGCACAGAGCCCCCATGCTGATGTGAATCAGCTTTGCCATCCAACCCTTATCGCAGCAGAAGAATACCTACAACAAAGGAAACAAGCAATTGCAGGAAAACTAGTCAGCACAAAGTAGATTTACTGTCTCAATAAAAAACAAAGTCCAACACTTCTCCTGACCATGCTAACGCTACCACCAAGCCAAGTGCAGTTTTGCCACAAGCACTGATCCTACCACAAATCATCTTTAGTAGTCACACCACCTGCTTTCTTTAGAAAATTCCGTCAGCAAAAAATGAGCATTCAGTAGATAGTAGTAGCTTCCACATTTACCAGGTATCTGGCATGCAGAAATATGTTAATTGAGATATTAGGAAAACTCTGCTGGTGCTATCACACAAGTATGCTACTTTGCAACAATGTATTAGGCTATTTTCTAACAAAACCCCGCTGGAAATCTCCCATTACAAAATATAAAGCTCTCCTTTCTAAGGCATAATGGATTCTCAATCTCTCAAGTTTTTGTACATTGAAATGCTACCATCTCCATAATAATCAGTCTGTGCAATTGTAGTCTTGAGTACATGTGATAAGTGTGCTCTTGGCAATTTCTGCTCCTGTTCTTGTTTTGATTGTTTTTCCTCTATCACTTTATTACTACAGAATTTTTAATAACAGTTTATTTGTTCTACTGCAAAATTTCAGTTATTATTAAGAACTAAGGACATGGATTTAGCTACAGAGAGCACAAATGTGATAAATTTTATTTTACACGTCAGATATCCCTTCTACAGGTGGCAGAGATAATTTTGTATCGAAGATAAAATCTCTTAATATCTAATCTTGCCTTGCCCATAATGGAAGTCTTCCAACCTATCCACATAAGCCTGTTGTGCTAATGGTATTTCTCTGCTTCTGGACAAAGAAGTCATTTGACACCAACTTTTACAGTGAAAGCAAAATCTGAGAAAGATGCTTACCTCTGAGAAACCAGTGATTACTCCACTTATGATATAAATGAGTACCAAAAACGGTGAGGGAAGCAAGCCTGTCAAAGGCCTGTAAGTGCTTTCTTTGAAGTAATCATAGATATAATGAATGCTGTGAGCTATTCGAATACCCATGTTGAAGCAGTTGGCAAGGATAAAGCCTATACTGCCATGCCAGTAGGTCAAGAAACAAGAGATGCACAGAAATGTGAGGGACAAGGCCAGCATAACAAGATTGTACCTAGGGAAAAAAAGAAATAGTTTAACAATGTATACTGTTACAGTATTTATTTACTAACTTTACCTTGGAAGAAATACCACAATTTATTTTTTAAGATGGGGAAGATAAATTCTCTTACAATCTTCTAATAGAAGATACATTTGAGAACCGAGCTGTTAATAAAAAAATTCAATGAAAGAATTGAAAAATGCATCAAACGAACCAAGAACTACATTATGTGAGGGAAATTCTATTTCACTTATCATCTGTATACTCATTTCAGAAAGTCAAATTTAGTAACAATGATTAGTAATGTAAAAACATGTGCATTTTTTGCTATTTTGTTTTAGCTATGTATTAAAGAAAAATAATGCTCAACAAGATGATGCTTTATTTAGTTTCTGCTCCGAACAGTGGCTTTGAAAACAAGCTCACACACTTTACAGGGGTCGTGAAAGTAGCCCTTGCTAACTCTAAAACATACTACTTTGACCATGGAAAGCAGGCCTCATTGAAATTCATTTGTAAAGGCCTTGTAAGGAATAGCCGCTACATAAGTGAAAAAAGGTTGATGGTACGTAGCACTGGGAAGGCAACCAGGCTTCAAAGTCAATGACCCAGGATGAACACAAAACCAAGAAATAATCCAGGCTGGAAGGGATCTCAGGAAGTCATCTAATCCAATCACCTACTTGAAGTAGATAAACCACTGAATTCAGACCCACAATTGAGATCATTCAGGAGCGTATCTGTTTTACAGTAACCGTACATGAGAAATTTTAACAGTTGTAAAATTAATGGAGTTTTAAGTGATAGTCTGTCTTAAACTATAACTTCAAGTGCATATGTACAGAAAGCAAGACTTCAAATTTAAATTACTTTTCCAGTTAGTGATGTACCAAAAGCTAATTTAACAACCTTTTCATTTCTTAATTTCTGACTTTTTTACCCAAATGTTTAAACATTTGCTAAAACTTCTACACTTAAATCTACATGCAGACAGCTAAAGAAGGAGTTGGTTTTCAGTGGGCCAGGATATTTATATGCTGATTTCAAATGCACCAATCTCTTTATAAGGTCATTACAAGTAAGTTTTTAGGAACATCAATGTTTATCAACAAATACAAGCATGTAAAAGACAAAAGCAGCACATGTTGGCTTGCCTATCTGTTGCACCTGGCTCTACAGACAAGGAACATAGTTCTTGAAGTGACTGCAGAAAAAAATTTGCTCTTTGGAAAAAAAGCATTTCCAAGCACATACCCGCATAGAACAATTGTTCTGTTTACATACTGAGCTCCAAGCAAACCACATGCAGACTAATTACAGGAATATTCTGTGACACTATCTCCTACCTGTCTACCTCTTCCTTGCACATCAAAGCAAACGTAAAACATTCTGTTACTCCATTGATAGCAAGAAATAGGACATATAAAGAGTAACATCGAAGGAGATCTGGACCTAAAAAACATGTTAGAATGGTAAGTAGATTATAATTTCTTTTATAAAAACTTCTTTGTTTTTACACTTACTAAGAGATAAAAGTTGTAATGTTATCACTAATAATGGAAAATTAAGTTCATTTGAACAAGTTTCCTGTCTACATATCTTGACAAGAACACAAACAAAACAAGGCAAAATAAAAACAAAAATAAAACCCCAAACACCCAAGAATAGCAGTTATGATAGTAACAGAAGAGATACCCATCAAAAAAAGTACTTTATTAAAAGGGATTTCCTCATTAAAAATTTATATTCCTCATAACCCAAAACTTCTATTGTACAGAAGTTTATGGAAATTAATTCAATAGTCATTATGAGGTACTAAAAGCAATAAAACCCTCAGTATATTTCAGTTTAAGTAACTACATATTAAAGACGCTATTACGAAGGCATGCATTCTGGATTGAGACAAGCTAAGTCACTGATTTCAATAGGAGTTTTACAGGAAAAAAAAAAAAAATCTACTGATTTACCCAGGAATTCATAATAGCTGCAGCTTCTCTTCTTAAAGAATGGCTTCTCTGCCAGCTCGATAAATCTTTACCTGTTCCAGAACTGAGCATTGAGCCTCCATAAATATCCAGAGCCAGCTGAGAATAGGCATAGCCAAAAACTGTGATGGTAAGGCCAATCAGAAGTACAAGTTTCAACAGCAGTTCCAATACATTCGCAGCCATAGCAACATCATCCTGAAAAAAAATTTGACAATTACATGAGTCAGAATCAAAACAATATTTTCACACAGAAAAGCTACTTCACAGAAAAAAAACAGTTTGCACAGTGTTAAAAGGTGTGAAACGTATTCTTTGTTATCGAATTAGCCATACACATGGTCTTAACTTCCAAGAATTTTTATACATTTATCATTCCATTCTATGTTTTACACATTACAAATTCTACACAAGTACTAGCCATGAACATGTCTGTTCAAGGAAATGTGCAAACACCTGCACCTCTTTAACAGCAAGTAAGTGGCAAAGAAGTGCACAGCATCTGCCCATGGCCACAGTTTGAGTCAGCAGGAGGGTCAGATTTTTTTTGCTGCATGGGACTACAGGATTTGCCACACCAGAACAAGTAACTTGTCAGTTCTACTACCTCATTACAAGAAGCATTCCTGTAGTTATTGTAAGGTAATGTAATTCACTACACAGAGTGAAAACTCATAATCATTTTGCCAGTTATACATATCAGGCACATTATATATAAAATACATATATACATACAACTTTCTTAGCACATCAATGACCTGAAACATGGGATTTGTTTAACTGCATGCTGATGTGCAAGTAACAGGGTTACTGCAAAAAGTTTTCATAGTATCAGACAAAAGCCCAGGCTGACCTTCATGACTGATCAAGAATTTCTTACCTAGAGCATGCACAAATATGACTCTGTGGAACAAAACTCTTGTTCATTTAATGATTGATACACCACAAACAATTCAAAAGCTCAAGCAAAATACAATTCTTTGCTTCCCAAAAGTGCACTCTTTGGAAAGATGACTGTTTCATACTTCACAGCTACTTATATTTTCAAATAAATCAAATATTTTCAGACAGAATTTTTTGATAGAAATGGCATGCTTTCATGATTTAAATAATTGCCTAAGTATATCTGGAAATACACAGTACAATAGGGTTTTTATCACACTGTTTGGAGCGGATGACGTTAACTTCAGTATAATACAAGGCAGTACTATGCCACTGCATATCTTAATTTCTATTTCATTAGGATTTTACCTATTTTCTTTTCTTTTTGGTCCAGCCTCACTTGACATTTTTGTTCTCCACTTCAACTTTCCAATTTTAACAGCCTTTATACTCAAATTTAAACACACACTTCTGTCAGTCACACTTCTGTGATGCAACTTATCTGTAATAAAAATCAAGCATTTGACATGTAATTAATCCAAAATAAACATACCTGCTTCTGATCCTTTACACGCTTCCCTCTTTCCAACACTTTAGCAAAAAAGATATAAAAACTCTCCTCAATAGGCAAAAAGATAAATCTGGCCACCAGTGAACCAAGATTATTCACGATATCATATACACCTTTAAAAAAACCAAAACACAACAACATAGCAGCAACCTGTAATTTTTTAGATGCATTTTTAATTCCAAGTCTTTAACAATTACATGAATACTAATTTAACATTTCCACCAAACAAACAGAAAACAAGTGGAATTTAGCACAACAGTAAAGCAGTGTTCCCTAAAAATTCTGACAGTCACAGCAACAACAACTCAAAATTACAAGGCTTGCTCAGATGCAAAGCTAGGACAAAAGCATCAACTACAGAGATATGAATCTAGTAACAGCACCAAGCCACGTTTAAAATTCTTACTGTAGAGGAAGTTAAAAGATCCTGATGAATTTCACTGAATGAGAACAGGAATGTAACGATTTACTGATATAGCAGAACAGAAAGATATCTATTTTTAGTGTGAGGTTATTCTTTCTTTTTACTTTAAGTGAAGTGGGAGAGCAATCCTACATGACATTTTACCAGCACTTCCATTCTCAGCAAGATACTGCTCCCAGCCTGCTAAGACATCTACATATGTGTGTATACATATATACACACACACACTCACACACAGTACAGTCACTGAGAGCATACAAAGTCAGGCATATGGATAAGTGCTTTACACATTCACAGTGAAATTAATAAGGTTCTGGCTGATTTATAGGACTTGAACCAATGTTTCTCAAGATTTTGAGAGTACAGGCATTTTTTTTTTAGTCATTGCTCATTTAAAGACCCTTTCAAGTAAGAAGCAGCTCAACTGTTCTGCAGGGGAGGAGGATGAGAAGCGGCCACAGTTACTGGTGGCAAGCAGATATACTCAGGATTTATGGGGGAACATACTACTGCCAGCAATTAAAACTAATTCGAACTAGCCAAGAAGCTAACAGTGGGATAACAATTACAGCCTATTTTCCTTCCCCAAGCTATAAAAACCCAAGGTGCTGCCAACTCAGTCATCTGAATGGCTAGTGCCATACATTACTCTAATCACACTGAATTCCTTTACAGAACATAATTCAGTTTTGAGATGCAATGCTATAAAAAATTATGTTCTTGCTGTAACAGCTAACAGATTCAAAAGCAGGACAGAAAACAGCAGGAAAACAGAATTACAAAAACTGAAAACAGACAACTATAATACAACGTATACTAATGAAGGGTTCTGTTGGGGGTTTTTTCGTTTGTGGTTTTTTGTTTTTGTTTTTGTTGTTTTGGGGGTTTTTTTTTAGAAAAAAGACACACGGTATCATATACAATTGGACAGTTTTGACCCAAAGGAGAAATTAAAACCCAGGAGCTTAAATTACATTATTTCTGTATCAATCATTCTCTGAAATGTATCTCAAAGTCACAAAGGCTTTGAAATCTTCTCAGATTTTCAAGTTATCTTCAAATACTTCAACTCATTTTCAGAACCATCACACTTACCCTGATCTGCAAAATTTAACACATTCAAAAAAGTCATCACATATCGTTCACCTGTAAGTTCAAAATAAAGAGCTTAAGAACAAGTCCCTAAATCTTTCCCAATACTTGCTCAGGCACTTCCAATATTAAGTATTCAAAAGACAAAGTCAAACAGGACAGCAGGGTTCAGAATATCCTCAAAAACTTCATTCAGGTTGGTAACACCTGGTGGCAACAACATCTGAAAGTCACATGCCCACGCTCCCCGCCCCCCAGCTTTCTCAAGCTTTAAGTCAATTTTATAGATAGTATTGACTAGCCCTTCTCCAGCACAACTATGTGTCAAGCCTCACCCTCTGTCAAAATCTGTTTCAAGAAGGATTGTTTGAAGAAACTCCAAGTCAGCCGTGCTTCCCTCCAGTTAACAAAAGTCTGCAAAAAAAGTATTGAAATGTAGTAGACATGACTGAAACTGCGGAGTGGAAATAGAAAATACAAAGCCAGTACAATACTCTAGGCTAGCTCTAACTGTACTGATAAGGAAACGCACAGTGTCATAGTTACTAACAACTAATCCAAAATATTGCTAAATTCAAGCACCAATATCAGTCTGATCCAGCAAAGACTTTTTGCCTTGCTGAAAATTAACGGTTGTTGCAGATCAAGTATTCAAACAAGCTTTCTACAGAATTTACTAATCAAAGTTAGAGATGGGGAAAAAAAAGATGCCATTTAGCATGCCAATATAACTTTCACCTTCATTGTAGGTTTACTGTTCTTTCAGACTGTCCCTACAAGTCTTGCAACCAAGAATCACCTTTATCTTTTCAACCTGTAAATCTTTTTCGAAATGTCATCTTCCTCACTGTACCTCTTCATTTCTTTCTTTGCCTCATTTTCTTTTGAGAGAATATCAGAGATATTTGAGTAGCTGTAGGATGCCATATACCACCATGTTTATTTTGTGGAAAAGTCCAAGCACCAAAATCCGTGGTAAAATGGTTCAGGTTTCTTTCCTGCCTCAGACCCAGTGATACCTGGTCATTCCCTTGCACACTGCAAATGTTCTATCTCCAGTTAATGGTTTGTGCAAAGATACTAAAAGATAAATCAGCAACACACCCACAACCACAAAGAGGTCATTTCATAACGTTTTTCTGACAAGGATTTTACTAATACAAACTACAAGCAGCATTTTTATGTAATTCTTTTTTCCTTAATCGGTCATATCTTCTACAGTGCAGAGCTATCCCCAAAATCACTCAATTAACTCCACTCTTGCAAATTAATTTTCAAAGCTCTCTCAACAAAGATGGGGGGGCGGGGGGAGGCGTGCAGAAATCAAGAAATGAACCATGCAACCTACCTCATCTTCCACCCAGTTAGGTAATAGAGCTTTCATTCTAGCAACTGGGAATGACTTCTTTGTTGCTTCAGGAGATCCCAAAAACGTCACAAAATAGATTACATAGCACATTACCAGAACACTGGCATATAAAAGCTGGAGAGACAGGGAAGGATAGAACAAAAACAAACAGTGATATAAAATTAACTTACAAATGTAGAATTGCATAGAGTTCCAAATTCAATGAGAAGAACACACAGTAAGTATTAGGATCCTCTGCTAAGGATACTTACTTTACTTAGTAGTAAATAAACGTAGCAAGTATCCTTATTCCTGTCAATTATTAAACTAGGTAAAGACGTTAACACCTCTAAAGAATGCTGTTGAATTTTCTTCCTTTTTTTAATCAGCAGGTTATGTGAGCCCTTTGCTAACTTTTATGTTCTGTTCAGCATTTTTAAAATTATGAAAATCCAATTATAAAGCAATTATTCATTCAGTCAAAAATAAAGTCGACACAGTAGCTACTATCTACATGTCTGTCTCCATAGAATCACAGAATCACGTAGGTTGGAAAGGACCTTTAAGGTCATCAAGTCCAACTGTTAAACTAGCACTGCCAAGTCCACCACTAAGCCATGTCCCTAAGCACTACATCTACACGTCTTTTAAATACCTCCAGGGATGGTGACTCCCCCACTTACCTGGGCAGCCTGTTCCAATGCTTGGCAATCCTTTCAGTGAAGAAATTTTTCCTAATACCCAATCTAAACCTCCCCTGGCACATCTGGAGGCCATTTCCTCTTGTCCTGTCACTTGCTTCTTGGGAAAAGAGACTGACACACACCTCCCTACAAGCTCCTTTCATATAGTTGTAGGGAACAATAAGATCTCCCCTCAGCCTCCTCTTCTCCAACTTCAATCAGTTATAAGCTACTCATTACAATCACTATAAAAACTGAGCAAAAAAATAACTTAATGTCCACGTCTGAGGTGAATCACGTTTTTATTTTTAGGTGAACTGATAGCGCATAGGCACAACCCTATTTTTCAGGTGCTAATATATCCCCTCTTCATTGCAGTAAAGCAAGTTTTAACCCGAATAGATGTTACACATCATTAGCACCTTCTGATAAGGTGATACAGGTTGATGGTACAGGTGGATAAAGTTACATGTGATTATAATCTTATACACAGTAGAATCCAAAGTCTAACATTAATTCTGAAGCCAGGTGGTGAACAGAGTCTTCAAGCATTAGAATGTGCAACTCATTGAGAAAAAGAGTCAACATAAAGCTTATACAGAATAACATAACCTTATTTACAAAATTTGCCTTCACAAAGTGCTTTCTTGTACCTCCATTAAACTGCTCAAGGTCAAAGTGCCAAGTCAATTTCAAGTATCGGGAAAATACTAAATACAAGTGATAAACCTTTAACCTCCCAGGAACATTTTCTCTCACCTCTCCAAAGTTATTTTGCAGATTACATGTCCAAGGCAAGTAAAAATTCAGATGAATCAAGAATTTATAGAAAAAGAGAACACAGGAAACTTACCTGAGCCGAGGAAAAAATGTAGAGGCCCCACTGAGGATAAAGGACTACTAAAATAACCGTCAAAATGCATTTTGACACTACTGAAAGGCTTTCAGCAATTACCTTTAAGAAAGAGAAAATAGAGAAGGTTTATTTTCTGCCAACTTAACCACATACACAAATTTAAAATATATTAGTTTCACATACAGAATTTATGTAGGAATATAAGACTTTCAAAATCACTGTGACTTTATCACAGTTTCCTTCTGCTGAGTTGGGCATCTTAGACTGTAACGTCTCTGTATATTTTCTATTCTTGCATTTCACAGTTTCCCCACTGCACTTTCCCCGTCCTTTGTATGGGACATAAGGGAGAAAAATTTGCTTGAGACAATCATGTTAACTGTTGCATTTCACAATTTCATACCAAGAATCAGTTGAAATGCAAAACTGTGGAAGCTGTGTGCCTCTCCAATTAAAACTATTAAGTATTTAATGACCACTAAGGTGATAATTTCTACATGAACCAACTTTCTTGCTTTAACAGGTACAAATTCTTATCTGTTACAACTATGTCATACCGTACTGAACAGTAGACACAAGTGTTTCTTTTTATATGCTTGAATATACAAACTAGTTCAGTAACCTGTTCTTGTCAATAAAGATAATTCACACACACACCCCCCACACACCCCGCCCCCATGTACTTTACTAACCTTAAGTCTCACAAACAAATGAGCTTGTGCTAAAACCCAGAACGGTTCTCCCAGAAGTTCAATAATTGCAGAAAGACCAAATGCCACTACACCAGCCTGATAATGAGGAACCACAGAAGGATCAGGTACTTCAAGCAAGTGTAGCCAGACTAAGCCCAAGAAAATAGACCAAAAAACACCAAGAGGGACTCTAAAAAATTAACATAAAAGCAAATCAATTGAAATGTTACTTTAGCAGAAAAAAACCCCAAAGAAAATTGGGATTAATTAGATTAAAATGTCACATATGGCCACAATAATTTTTAAAAAAAGGCTCTGAGGAATTAATTTCTACTGTTACTATACCAGGAATACCTTTTTTTTTGGTAACAAACATCTTTAAGACATTCTTTACAAGACACAGAAAACATTTTTCTGACTTGTCTATTTTCTACTGAAGAACCTGACATAAGGTCAACTATCTGCATTTCTTGTTCCCTAGGACCAAACAATTCGGATCCCACGTCAATCTGCAGAATACTGCAAACCCCTCATTGCTGCAATTTTTGTAGTCTGTGGTTACCAGGGGTTTGGCAGACAAGCTTTGCTGGATCTTACTATAACAGATAAAGATGCCACCACTCCAACTGGTAGCCTCACTCTTTCAGAAATCATTGGTTCTCCAATGAGCGACAGCAGAGTGAGCAGAAGAAAATGCATGCCTGCACCTCAGGTATGCCACTTCACTATGTTCTACTGTAGCTCAGAGCCACTTTGATTAGTAACTGTAGCTAAAAAGCCAAGCTAGGCACAGAAGCACAGACGTGTATTACCTTCTGTCGACACTGCTTCAGGAACACGAAGCTTCTGGCAGAGTGCAGAAAGTTTTACATCATTGCAGCAGGATCTATTTGACCCTCCCATTATCAAACCCCTAAGGTATTTGACATCAAGCTCCTAAGACGTATTTCAGATCCTTCAAGAAAGTTAATCTTCATTTTAAGTTATGCTTCTCTATGAGGAAAAGTTTGAAAAGAAACAGGTGCACACAGTCATTGTTAACCATCATTTAATGCCCACTTGAAAGGCTGTCAAATAGCAGAAAACTAATTATAAGACAGCAAACAGATGTAATACATTTAAAATACTAGTATTAAACTACCCCTAAAAGGAACAATCCCTCCTCTTTATACCTGGATGCAGCTGATCACGCATAACCCCCCATTCCTGGGCCAGATCTAATTAATAGCTGTGCAGTTCCAGGAAGTCAATAGAGTGCCCCAATGGAAGACTACTATTTTGTCATGCACAAGTGGGTAGTTTACCACATTATCAGGCAGGTAAACTTACTCCCTAACCCACCTAACTGTGGCTGCAGAGCTGCTAGATCTGAGAGAGGGGAAGTAGCAGAGAGATGCATCCCGGAACCAGAAGGGAGAAACAAGTCATAAAATCCACTTAGCTGCAATGTGCAATTACACTCTCTGGCTGCAGCTTCACGTAGACTTTAAGCTATCCACTTGCTGCTGCAAACAGCACTGCAGTTGAAAGCAGTTGTCCCACTTACTCCCTGTTGCTTAATGCCAACTCATTCTTTCACCTTTTCACATCTCTCCTACCCAACACAAACATTTATGTTACCATGCCATGAAATCGCATCAGGGCTCAAGACTTTAAAAAAAAATTAGTTTGAAGGGGAAAAAAGAAATATCTAAAGAGCAAGATTAAACAGGCAGAGTAAGAAAAAAGGACTATGTATTTGTGCAATAGGGTTTTCCTTTAACAGCTACAACATAAATGAAACTCCAGAGTAAGTGGCAGTAAATGAATGAAACAACATAAATGAAACTCCAGAGTAAGTGGCAGAACAAGCTTTGGCTTTGGCTCCTGATAACACCTTTCATGATGTACTTTCCCATATGCTCCCAAAAGAGATCAAGTCCATAAACGCTAAAGCAATGGACTTGACCAGCTTCCTGCATCAGTCCTGAAACATGACTGAGGCTACTACCTGCTCAATGCTAAAATTACGTCAGTAAATAAATACTTGCTTTCGTTTTGTGAGTTCTCAGACAAGAATTAGAAATAAATTCTAAAGAAGTACATTTTTAAAGGTATCTTACGTCATCCACAAAAGATTAATTGTTTTGGTCCAGTTTCTCTTCGTACTTCCACTCAAACAAGCTCTGCGAAATGCCTCCCTGGCTAGGAAGACAACTGTTGAATGCAGTAGAGTTAGCCTGAAGTAGGTGAGGAGACAGAAAAAAGAAAAAAAGAAAAAAGATAAAAGAAAAAAAAGAAAAAATTATTTCTTTACATACTACTTCTGAAATCCTTCATGAAGTAGCATCATTGACCGTTTTTACACAGGACCACCTGACAGACAAATCTAACAGGTATGCAAAGAAAACATGGTGATATGAGGTAAATTATCACCACCTCCTAAAAAAGGAGGGAAAGTAGTTACATGTGATTATTCAAATGGCAAAAATACTTTAAGCATTCTACAGACCAAAAGCACAATTGCAAAATTTATTGTATAGCAATAGAATATAATATGCAATTATGTCTAGCTTTTCCTCAGCGAACTGATGATTTAACACAGAAAACAGGCCAGCAGTACCTGTTTCAGGACAAAAAAAGTACTCGGGAGACATTCAAAGGTCAAACACTGTAAAACACCGAACAGTAAATTAAACAGCGTTACGCAAAGCATTATTAGTGACACACCCTACAGACCACAGGCCCCGAAATCCTGCACCAAACGCAAACGCTTTCAAAAAAGCCCCATCACGCCGGGAGCCCTGCGCTGGGGAAGCCTCACGTATGTCAGGCTCCGGGCAAACCGCGCGGTCGGGATGTGGGTCACGGCCTTCCAGCCCGGGTGCTCTTCACCCTCCTCCTCACCTCACGTTGACCACGCCGATCAGCTCTCTAGAGAGGTAGCGCAGGGTGAAGGCGTTCAACCCGAAGGTGACCAGCCGGAACAGCACCTGTGAAGGAAGCCGCACGGGAAACACCTGCGGGCCGAGCGGGGCTGAGGCGGCTCCCGCCAGGCACCGCGGAGGAGTCGGAGGAGGAAAAGGAGGGAGGCGGCCCGGGGCGGCCCCGCACCTGCAGCAAAGCGCTGGAGGAGGCCAGCCGGGTGGTCTGGCTGAGCACGTCCTGCGCGGCCATCGGCTCCC
>NW_010541045.1:0-18755 GCF_000687285.1 Phaethon lepturus
CTTGTCCTCGTCCTTGGAGACAATGTTCCCATCTAAACTGATGGGTTGGCTGAAAGGTAGAAAAAAAGAATAGAACCAGCCCTGAGAGACTGAATACGCTGGGAGTGCCTGTCAGCAACCAGCAGCTTTTGCAAGGTAGTTATTTCAAATGGGATGGGAAGCATTGCTGCTGCCTACATTTGAGGTGAGGGAAGGGCTGATGCTTATTGATTTTTTTCATGTTCATGCAAGGAAACAATCAAACCTGGAGTGAGGATCCTTGCCATCACATCAATAAAGAGCATTCTTTTTGGCTTGGGGGAAGGCTCTCCAGAGACCGGGGCTCAGCTTGGGCTTGTCACTGGTAGTTTTACTCCTGGTGCAAACACTTTAAAATGCCAATAGTATTCTTCTGCCTCCTCTTTCTTTTGCGGTTTCAACCACCTAGCTTGTCAATTGTTTCTAGAAATGCTAATTAAAGGCTGAAACTGAGCCAATGAGGCACCTTCATTGCGTAGCAAATTCATTGCTTGGAAATATTCAGTGGAATAAAGATGAAGAAGGCTGAGGTACTCAAGGACTTTTTTGTCTCAATCTTCACTGGCAAGCGCTCGAGCCACACTGACCAAGTTGCAGAAGGCAAAGGCAGAGGACTGGGAGAATAAAGAACTGCCCACTGTAGGAGAAGATCTGGTTTGAGACCATCTAAGGAACCTGAAGGTGCACAAGTCCACGGGATCTGATAAGATGCATCCATGGGTCCTGAGGGAACTGGTGGATGAAGTTACTAAGCCACTATCCATCATATTTGAGACGTTGTGGCAGTCTGGTGAAGTTCTAACTGACTAGAAAGGGGGAAACATCACACCCATTTTTAAAAAGGGAAAAAAGGAAGACCCGGGGAACTACATACCAGTCAGTCTCACTGACTCACTGAAAGACTGAGAGAGTTGGGGTTGTTCAGCCTGGAGAAGAGAAGGCTCCGGGGAAACCTTTATAGCCTTGCTGAAGGGGGCCTACAAGAAATCTGGAGAGGGACTTTTTACAAGGGCATGTCGTGATAGGACATGGGGTAATGGCTTTAAACTGAAAGAAGGTAGATTTATATTAGATTTAAGGAAGAAATTCTTCACTATGAAGGTGGTGAAGCACTGGAACAAGGATGCCCAGAGAAGCTGTGGATGCCCCATCCCTGGAAGTGTTTAAGGACAGGTTGGATGGGGCTTTGAGCAACCTGGTCTAGTGGAAGGTATCCTTGTCCATTGCAGGGGGGTTGATCTAGTTCCCATCTGGGGGAACTAAATGATTTTAAAGGTCCCTTACAACCCAAACCATTCTATGATTCTATGAAAAGCAAATATGGTGATACATCATATTCCCAATGTCCCTGAAAGCCCACCACTCTTCAGGGAGCTCTCTGAGCTGCAGAGACCAGGAGTGGATTAGCCTTCTAAGATAAAGATCAGGGTTGGTTTGAAAAAGCATCCTGAAATTTGGAGTCCTTCCCAATTCTCCAGCCTCATACCAATTGCAGCAAACTCTCAAAAAGCACTCCCTCTGAAACATTCCTGGTCCTGCTTTGTTTTCTTGTTTGATTACTGCGTGCACAAACATTCTGCATGCTCATACACTATTGTTTCAGCACTGTTAGGCTTGCAGTGCTGGGTCAATGAATACATTAAGGAGCATGCTTCTTCCATAACTGAAGCTTTTGAGCTTTTGCTGCTTTTTCATCTGTGCCCAGTTCATTGCCCAAGACTGTGTGAATCCTGACTTCGTGCTGATTTGTCCATCCCTGAAAGAAACACGGCTGCTTTGAGGACCTGTTCTGATCCTTCACTCATGCCAATGACACAGGAAAGGCTTCTCTCATCTCCAGAGGACAGATTAGCATTATTGTTCATGATGGAAGTGGAAGACCAACAACTGGTCTCCTCTGGAGCCCTTCTGCCATGAGTCTGCTGCTCAGACCACAGCTGCAAAAGCAAACAGATAAAGTCCAAGAAACACAAGAGAGAGACATTCAACACCCAGTGACGGCTGTGATTCTCCATAAGGCCTCTGTTCTCCCGCTTTGACCTTCATACCAGAGAGATAACTGGCTGTTGTCTTCCCAAAAGTTACTTCAGTTCTGCCAGGTATTTGCATACAGCCCCACAACAATTTTAAACAACACATTGAAATGCAAAGAAGTAAAATATAAAGGCTCCAGAACCAAGAACAAGGACAAAGCTGATTTTCAAATTGATTCAATAAATATCAACAAGGAGTAGCATGCTACAGTAAGTGATTTCTCTGCACAGCTGAGATTAAATCAGTTAGGAGGGAGGGGGCACGAGCAGGGTTAACGGTGGCTGTCAGGAAGGAAGCTGCCAGAAAGACTGATTCCAAGTGAGAAGGGAAAACGTGGGTGATGCCAGGCACTAATTTACTGCCAGTTGCCATTTCTGATTGCTTGCTTCCCACCCACCCTCTTGGCCCCAGCTTATAAAGCAGCAGCTACCGGCAGCTGTGCGCAACAGCACAAGCATTAGACCTCCCCATCACTGTACCATGCTTGCCTGTGCCAGGGGAGACCTACTGTTGGGGATACTAGCCACAGGGGACACAGCAGAGTGGGACCGTCTCCACTGGTGAGACTGGCATCCTGTGGCATATTCGGGTTTGTGTGGCATGCTAGCAACATGGAGCAGAGCATTTGTGGGTTGGAGGGAGAAGAAAGGAGAGAGGAGACCACTGGCAGAGCAAGACCAAAACATGCACGCATTCATGTTTCCACTAGCAAATGGTCATGCAGAAGGACAGAGGGAAAAGTGACAGTCATGCCTGGGTGTTTTTCTCCAGCTAAGCACAGCGACCAGTTCTCCAAGCCCTTCCTCCCTCTACCCTCAAGAACCGCCCCAGTCGAGACCTGAGCTGGGGACCCCAGTAAGTAGCATCCAGCCTCCAGAGTGCTGTGGGGCTGCATGTTACCCACTCCTGGCCCCAGCGCAGCTCTCTCGTGCAGCGTTTCTTTACCACCCACTCCTCCCTGTCCTTGGCCACAGGGCTGACCTTCATCTCTTGGGCCTCCAGCACCTTCTTGCCATCCCAAGCCCAGCTGCGCTTGGTGAAGTAGTTGACGGTGGCAAATTCAATCAGCGCAGAAAACACAAAGGCGTAACAGACGGCTATGAACCAGTCCATGGCCGTCGCGTACGCCACTTTAGGTAATGAGTTTCTTGCGCTGATGCTTAGTGTGGTCATGGTGAGGACAGTGGTGACACCTGTGGAAACACAGCAGGAGATAAGGATGGTGTGAGACCATACACTTGTACCCACCCAATTTATCCTCAAACCACACAGTTGGCATTTCCATCATGTAAATTTAGGAGCCATCCTCTAAGCCATGTGTCCCACACCCCCACTGTAATTAAGGGAGTCTTACTCAGCACAAGTATACCTGCAATTCATAGAATAATGAAGCAGTTCAGGTTGGAAGGGAAGTCCGCTTCTCCAACCCCTGCTCAAATCAGGGCCAACTTCAGGTTGCTCAGGGCCTTCTCTGGTTCAGTTTTGAATATGCCCAATTCATATAATCAGTGGGAAACATCTGCATTAGGATGAGATTAGTCTTCCCCAAACTCCATTGACTAGACCTCTGCTCACTATAAAAGAGTCCTAGCTCATAGGCAGGCACCCACATTCAATTCCTTGTCTGCTAGTAGGAGAAGTTGCTTGATGCTAGACCCAGCTTTCTCATGTAGAATATGCCATGCAGAAGCCTCTGGTTACTTTTTTTTTGCAATGAAATAAAAATAATAAAATAACAGTAAAAAGGACAGCTAGATGGTTGGGAACTTCATGGAGGACCAGAAACAGGTCACTCATCCAATGCGGTTCTCTCAACATTTTGGAAATAGTGTCTTGCGACCCGCATGGATGGACACCTGGGATCCTGAGTCCTGCCGGCGCCAGCTGCCAGAATGAGTGTCACTATGATTTATCTTAAAAACATTATCTGTTGCAAAATGTCTTCTAAAGCTTTTTTCATTAAAGCAAGCAACCATTGCTATCCATTTTCCCCAATAATGTGCTTTTCAATTAAAAATGCATTAAAAACATTAAAAAAAATATTGACTAATTTTCACTTCCCTTAGGCCATACTGCTGGTAATTGAAGAGTTTCAATAATACTGTTGACAATACTTTCTGAGGGGCAAAAAAAAGGAATAAACAATTGGAGTTCTCATTATTTTCTTAATAGGAAAGCAAGGCAATTTGGGAGCAAAGACATTTTTCACAAAGGTAGGTTTTAATTTTTCAGTCAGCTCTTTCCTGCTCAATCTGAGCTGCTACTCAAGGAAACTTGTCTAATTGCAAATATCGGGATAACACAGGAGGGAATCAAATACCCTCAGTGAAGGCCTGTGGAGAGGGTCCAGAAAGGAGGACATTGGCCTTGTTGGGTTTGTGGGAGTATTTCTATCACGACTCTTGCTACAGAGAAAATGCTTCATAATCTTTGAAACCACACCACCTTCTGTATTATTCAAAAACACGAGCAGGTGGTACCATATCCCCTCTCTGCTTGGTGACTTTTGTTCAATATACTCTGTTTAGTGGTATCTGCTGGGCACTGTTATTTCCAGGAAATACAATCCTGCAGCATCACACCCGGTCTGCGAGAGTGTGTGTAGATCCTGAACTAAAGGTTTTGTCAGGAAAGCACAAAGCAATTCTGTTATTAAATGTTTGTAAAAGCTATTAATGTACGTGCAATGCCAGTCTGACACTTTGCCTCGGAGAGAGGATCTGAAACCAGCTGAAGAAAATAATAACAATATATTTACCATGCAATTACACTGCCTTGGCCCAGGAACTTGTTATGTGGAGCTCTGACTAGGGGCACATTAGCAATTTCAAAGGTAGAGCTTTAAATGCCTCCCCATGTACATATCCTCTTCTCAACTGAAAAGCCAATACAGATAAGCAGACGTAGCCAAATGCATATAATTAGGTGATCAATACCTTGATTACTGTTAATATTTATGGCTTGGCTTGCAGCAGAAACATGGACAGGAGTATTTTTGCAGTGATTCAGTGGAAGCAGGGACACTGGGAAGACACTGAGAGCTATTCTGCGAAACGGCCGGCAGCTTCACTGATGCTGGTCAAGGCCTGGAGAAGACCAGCTCTGATGCTCAATCTATTTCCCCTCATTTGTGGTGCTTCTCTCCTCCCACCTGAGAGGATGCCCCCATGCATCACCAAAAACTCACCAAAAACCGTTCGGGCAGGAACGGACTCCCTGTTAAGCCAGAAAGAAACCTGGGACAGGATGACCGTCATAATGCAGGGTAGGTAGGTCTGGATCACAAAGTACCCAATCTTCCTCTTGAGGTGGAAGTGTGTGGTCATGACGACATACTCCCCTGCAGAGACAGCCGGTTAGAGATGCTGAGCTGCTGGCACCTTCCAGGATGGGGCCAGGTGACCCCCAATCCTTCTCTAAACCACTAAAGATCTGTCCTGAACAAACTTCCACGTTCTTAGATGTAACTGCAGCGTGTGTTTCCCATTGTCACTGGCTGGCACACCCCGGGATCTTACAGTACTGCCGGCCACTCCACAGCCGTGCGGAGGGGTGCACGCGGGAGCATGCTGTCAGCACACGTGCATGTCCCGCGCATCCACATGCAGATGCTGTGCCACACCAGGCGCGAGTCCCAGTGTAGCCTGGGTGACTTCCACATAGCACTTGTTCTTTCAAAACACTTCTTTGGAGACTTCTTTAATTCACTACAAAACGGTTGAGGGACAAAAGCAAATCAATGCCAATAAACAACTGGGCAATGGGCTTTCCTTGTTTCACCCCAGGCACAAGACACCTCTTGGGGGTCCCTCCCTATCAGGCTCCCATCCCTTTTCTGCTCCAGCCCAGGGAGCCACGTTGTGGGTAAGATCCCTTAAGCCTGGAGAAACCCTAACAGTACTTCAGTAGGATTTCAGGACAAAGGATTTTATTTTCAATGACAATTCTGAAAATATTCCATCTTTCCTCACTGTAACCATCTCAAAAATCAGGGCAAGTTCTGTCGTTAAAGATCTGGGCTGTAAACCAAAGAAGCAGCTGACCCTATTTTCCCTCAATGCCCTATTCCTCCTGTGGATATTTTGTTAGATTATTGTGCCTTTTTGTTGTGAGCGTGGCTCTGCTAAATCATTACACACAGGAACCTTTAGCAGCTTTCTTGCCACTTCAGGTTATTCATCCGTACATTTTACTACAACCTAAGTAGAGAGATGGGCCAGATATTATGACATTTAGTTCCCTGGACTCCCCACATTTCCCCAAGGGAGGTGATACGAGTTGTTACAGACAGACACTATTAAAATCAAGTGCACCATAGGGGAAATATTCTCAAATGAGAGAACTACTGGTGCATACAGAAGGAAAAAAAAAAAAAAGAAAAAAAAAATATGAGACACACACACGAGATAACAGAAGCTATCAGTACCTGAATTCAGAGGGGAAGGGAGGAGCAGCAGATGGAAGAGAAAGATGATTAATATTGGTCATTAATCAGAGGAAACATTTGTTTTTTATAATCTTCTATTAGCTATGATAATATTTGTGTAAGCAGATGCAGTGAAAATCATACTGAACGTTATGTTGCATTCGCCTTTCCTGCCCTCAGTGCTCTCCTGAGGGACTGGAAAGGGATCCAAGACAAATGAACCCACAGTAGCAAGAACCAGCTGGACAAGGTGAGGCAAATTTTCCACACAAAAGATCATTTTTAGATGCTTGAAATCAGTTTTCTAGAGGGTATGGGCAATAAGGCTCTTTCAGTGGGAACCACTAAAAGCTAAACCCTTTACTGCCTCTTGGTGACTGCTCCAGATGTACCCAGCCATATTCTCCAACAGCACATGGCCTGGGAAGTACTGTGGTGCTCACCGCCCACAGGTACTGCCTCTATAATTATGCCAAATCGTGGCATTCAAAGCCCACGGGCCCATCTGTCTGACAGTGCACTCAGTCCCTGCATCACATCATGGTCCCACAAGTACCTGTGCTGGATCGAACCATCTCTGTCCCAACAACATGGCCCAGCAGGTCATACTGGTTCAGGCGAGATCCACCCTTCGCTACTTCCACTGATTTATCCTTCCCCAGTGTCCATGTGTAGATCACCTCTGTCTTTGTGTAGGCATCTGCAGAGGAGAAAGAAGAATGAGGTTTGTACTTCTTCCTGAACCAAAAATTATTACCAAAAATTATATACCAAAATTAGCCTGTAGCCAAACTAATCCCTGCTGTGCATTCCTCAGAGCCACATGGCCAAGCACGGCCAAGCACGGCCAGAGACCAAGCCAGTTCAGCAACTGTTAAATCAGAGGAGCAAAAGGGAGCTGGGGTTTTTGGAAGGGAGCTGGAAGAGGGGCAGAGCACTGCTGTTGAGAGACGCACTGTCCTCTTGATGTGCTGACTCTGCAAGGGCTGGCTCCCAGCAGAGACAAGGTAGGAAGGTGTCCAGACCAGCAGGCTGCTGGGGCAGCAGGATGGCCACAGCCCTGCCGTGCCAGGGACCCGGACGGCCATGCTGGCAGCAGCTGGCAAGAAAGGCTAAACACAAATGGGGTTGAATTTTAGGTTAAGGAGGAAAAGTTAAAAATGTTTACCCTCACTCAGAAGCAACCTTCTCCAAGCCTCTCAGCTTTGGAGGTGGTGGGCCCGCCCACGAAGATGCTTTTTCCCCTGCATGACCCTGTGTTTGCCAGCCTCCAGGCCAATGCGCCAGGCAGCAAGGGAGGGCAGTGCTGAGAAAAGCCTGCCCGCACATTGCAAGAGAAACAGCAGGGACTGTGTGGGGCTCAGGGCCAGGGCATCCTTCCAGGGCGTTCCAAGTTCCCCTCCCTACCCCACCAGCCCAACTCCCCATATGCAAACACCTCTCTCTACCACACACATCATTACCTTCACAAGCCTTTGTGACCAAACTGCTGCTTGTCCTCATAGCCACCCCCTTTCCCAACAGTGCCCGCATGCTCTTGGTTTTGCCAGAATTGGTATCAATTTCTGGTATCCAGAAATGGAGTCTCTCCAGACTCTACTAGGAGCTACTTGTCCCCATAATGCCCAAGCTTCCTGTCCGTGCCCAATCTGCACCATTTTTTTAGGCAAGAACAAAGCTCACTAAAACAAGTTTTTAATTAATTTTTACCACCAGCTTCTCCTATTAAGATGTTAAGGAATTCTTTGGCTGGGGTCAGGTCAAGCAATGGGTCAGGTCTACTACAGAGATGTCTCAGCTTTGTGGAAGATTGTGTCCCGAGACAACCAGATTTCTCTGATCTTTTTAAAACAACCGCTGTTATGCCTGCACTGTAGGTTTTGGCAAACCTGTGAAATACTAAGTAGGTGCTGTGCAAAGTGGGGGGAGGGGTTTTGATGATCAGCCAATGTTTCTCAGCATGTCAGTGTGCTGCCTAAGCACTTCTGACGCTGGCACCTCCCATCCAATGTGCAACACTCTGCTTTTCCAACCCCTCCTTCCAGCTCTCAACATGCTTCCGAAGACCACCATCCTCCTTCAGGCTTAGCTTTGTACAGCTCTGCCAATGGTCTTCTGCCTGAGGGGCAGCACCTTCCGCTCTAGCAGTTATGGTTCACCCGCTGCCACTCTCAGTCTACAAAGGAAGCTTGCCCACAGTTTCACTGCCATTATCCCTGAAAACGCAGCTGCCTACATACCTGTTCGTCTGGGACAGAAGTGTATCTGGTGTCACACAGGCATGGTATGGATGCTTGGAACATATTAAATGCCATGAAGCTGTTTTGGTTCTGCTCAATGCCTCACTTGCAGTGCAGTTTAGTCTAATTCAAACAAGGACAGCTCTTTGACATTTAGTGGAGCTGGTAACTTCAGCAACATCTTCTGCTAGCCTAATCTCAGGCAGCTGCTGTACAAATGCCCTATGACTGGCTTAGAAACAGTTGTTCTCTGCTGCATACATCCATCCTCTAGGGAGCATGGTGATAGGTAAAGTCATCACCTTCCCTGCACTTGGTCCAAGGAATGATGCAGGTGGGCAGTTGAAGCTATCTATCTGAATGCCTGATGCCCTTACTTCTCCTGCAAGCTCTCTGCCTTCCCTTTTTGGGTGGCTGCCATGGTGGCACAGAGAGTGGAAGCCACTGATGAGCCATTCAGGCTGTGGAGACCACTAGAAGGTGATCACTGAGGCAAATTCAGCTGTCCTTTGAACAGCATGTGTCTGGCTCTGGCATTGTTGTTCTACTTACAAATCTGACCCACTCTAAGCGTTTTGCAAATGAGCAGCTTCCAGGTATTGACAGCTTTTTGGTGCAAACACTAGTTTAATCCTACTCCAACATAGGAGAGGTTAGCTCAGATACTATGTGGATGGGTGCTTTAGAAAGAGCTGTACTAATGTTAATTAGGGGCAGCTCTCTGAGCTGCTTGTGTCAAAACTCTCATCATTCAGATGCCAAATGAGTAAAAATACCCAGAAGAACCCCAAAGGGTGTTCCAACAGAAATATGCACATTAATCTCTTTTCCTCACCAAGAAACATTATAAGCAATTAGATGTGGAGTAATCTGCCTTCCTGCAAGTCTTCTAATAATCCCAGAGTTTAGGCCTGAGGTATGAGATTTTATATCCCTTCTCACAAGTTCAATTAACATTAATAATTCATCTTTCTCTACGGCTTGCTATTTTACTTACTGGCCTTACTGATGTCTGGTGGCAATAAGTTTTGCATTTAATTAGGTGCTGCCTAGGAAATAACTTTATTTTAGTAGTTCTGAATAATCCAGTTTCATAGATGCATTTTGTCATGAGGCAGAGGAGCAGATGCACATGATAAACATGATTTCTTCTGGTGTCAATCAAACTTCAGCTTTCTCCCTTGTTAACTCCCAAATGGCTACAGGAAGGAAGTATTGGTTTAGAAAGGTTGTGATTTCTCTGTTTTCTTCGAGTCCAAAAGGGGACTTACTGGTGGGGGCTCATTCTTTAGTTGGAGGTGAGTAACTCTTCCATCTAACGCAAATGTTGTCTGAGAGTGGTGGTCAGTTCGTCGGACCTGGAGGATACTCCAGGCAGAGCGGGACTAGGAGATTTATTTCCACATTATGGTGAACCTGTGGCTTGGAATTTGGTTCCCCCTCACTTTAGGAACAAAATCAAAAGAAATTTAATTAACTTGCATATGGGAGAGAAGACAGAACTTGTTCCTAGGCTGGGTATGGGAAACCCAGGCAGATGAGCAGCTGCAAGCCTGGGAAGCTGGGAGCAGCTTTCAGCTCACCAGCAGCCTGCAAATCTTCCCTAAACCAGGACGCTTAGGTGCTAGGACTGGAGATTCCCAAAGTTTCCCAGCCTTTTACTTGAGAGCAGCCTGCCTGACAGACTGAAGAGGAGCAAGGGATTTGTAAGCTCCATTGAAGCATACAGCCAGAGCAACCAGAGATTTCAGGCTCTCCCCACACTGGCAAGAGTGATGTAGGGAGGCTGGACAGGACACCTAGCAGCAGACACCACTGCTGTCTTCCCAAGGAGGAAGGAAGTTCCTCCAGGATCACCTTGGTGAAGTAAAAGCATCTCTGAGGTTTCCACCAACGCCGGTCCAGCTGAGGCAGTGCTGAAGCAGCACTGCTCAACAAAGGCAGGGAGGGCAACGGGAAGCTGCTCTTCCCACTTCCCTAATAAACTTATAGCAAAACCACAGGTGTCTAACCCATCCTGTGAGCCTAAACTGACCACAGATTTGCTTGCTGCCCATTTCTGATCATGGTAGGAATTGCATGTATGAGACACCAGAAACACACATTGTTCACATTATCAATAGCAACAAAATAATACTGTTACTAAAATACGGAAAACACTAGGCACACAAAGGACTGTTCTTTAGCTCTGTACCCACCTCCTTGCAGAGGCTGATCAGGGTACTTACAGCTCCCAAATTTCAGTGGGCAAGCATGCACATCCATTGGGAAGTCCTCCAGGTGCATGGGGCACTCTGCATGAATCGTTAGCCTACAAGAGAAAACAAAGGGATGATCAGAAACACATGGCTGCGGAGACTCCCACCTGGCCCTTCTGCCACGGCATCTTTGCCCTGCATCCATCAAAGGCGACAAAGGCCACAATGTGGTCACTAACCTCTGTCTCCGGGCAGAAGGCCATCGGCTGTGGAGAGAACAGCAGGCACACAGATCTGGCCACCTTTCCCATTGTATAAACTCAACCGTATTGACTGAGTTCATCTTTATCCACTCAGTGCAATCAGAAAATCTGTTGAAGCCCAGGACTTCTGTTTGCTCAGTGCACAAAGAACTCATTAATGCCTGGGGCCAGAGGACATCCCATGGACCATGCTGGAAAGCAGAGGGAAGGAGCTTCCACGGAACATGGCCTGTTCTTCCCTATGGTCTGGAAGGAGCTGAGGGCTGGCAGATTGTTCAGTCAGAAAGCCACAGCACTACTGGGCTTGCCGAACAAAGTCAGTCAGAGCCATGAAGTCACAGGTGTTGCACCAGGGAGCATGTGGGGCACCTCATCCCAACTCCGCCTGCTCCTCCCTCACTGGTGGCACTGCAGAGGATGCTGTGGGCAGATGCAGAACTGTGTGTCCTGGGGCTGTTTGGTGGGGTGCAGGACAACTGGTGTGCTTTACACATCCACCAAATCCCGGTAGGATACCTTGCCAGGAAGTGGTTTTGTGAGGAAGGCACAACCATAAAAGCAGTGTGCTGCAGAACATGAGGCCAGGAATAAAAGGATCCGTTATAAAAGGCTCTAAAAAAGGCAGCTCTAAGCTCCTGTTCCTTCCTGAAGTATTGCAAAGCCTGCAGCCTAGGAAGGGGAGTCAGGACAGATGGCTTCCCAGGAGACATCTAATACAATCTTCTCTGAAGGAACCATTTGTAGAAAAAAAGACCCACTTCTGATGGCTCAGCAAAATAACAAACCATGACAGGAGCAACAGAGGGATGCAAAGGGCAAACTCACAGACCTAAGGCTTGTGGCTTGTGGAAAATTCAGGTCAAGAAGCACAGTGGAAAGCTTCTATTGAGATATTTTCCTTCAGCTGGAAAAACGTTCAGGTAAGTTATTCTTCAGAGAAAATATTAAAACTTAGTCAAATGCAAAACAAACCCTGAAAAAAGTGAAGGGTTCAGATTTTGTTTGCTAAAAGCAAAGAAGTAAAAAAAAGAAAGAAAAGAAAAAGAAAAGTTGTTTCTTTCAGGTGGAAAAACCTTAAATGATTCTACAAAAAAAAAAAAAAAGAGGACTGTTTTTTAAACTTGGCATAAAAAAATTCGGTGGACAAAACTAAGCACTTCACAAATCGCTCTAAAACCCCCTGTGGGCGAAACACCGTGGCCTGGAGGTGGCAGGGGGTCTCCAAGGCTGCAGCAACGGTGGCTGCAGGCGGCAGACGGTGCCTTGACAGGTGGGCACCAGCGCAAGTGAGAGATGGAGGAGCTGCAAATTCCTGCACAGCTGCTCCCTGTCGGAACCTGCGCTGGAAACTCTCCGCCAGCTGTGAATTTTGCTCTGCCAGGTGAGGAAATGAACCTCATGATTTCAGACCCATGTCCAGCCTCATTTGCTTCTTTTAGAGGGTCTAGGAAAGCTGGCATCCCCGCGAGGGACAGGCTCAAGAAGCGGAGGAGCAGAGCTGGAAGCTGCCGTTAACTTCGATGGGGCAGGGCTGGGTGACCAAAACCCTCCTGCGTGACCTGGAGCCCCGGCAGTACCCACAGCAGGGCTTTAAAGCCCCGTTAACCCAGTCTTTGGGAATGTCTGGGAGGTGAGGCATCTGACCCCTCTGCAGTGGTCACCGGGGTCAGAGTGCTGCAGAGCAGATCGCACCATGGGGAAGTCTACGCCTTATTCCTGTATGAGCCAGCAAAGGAAAGCAGTGAGTTTCCTGCAGACCTTCTGAACCCAGCCCCACAGTGTTTCAGTGGTACCTCCCTGCTCCTTAATGCAACACAGACTCATTTCTGCTGTTTTTCAGTGCCAGGTACCACTGTCCTGTCTCCACTGGGCACATCCACCCCACTGTACCCCAGGAACTACCTCATGGGGAAAAAAAAAAACCCTATAAAAGCAACTCCCACAATCAGGACAGGTTTGGTCCTGATAAACAGCTGATCATGCTGTTCAGCATCAGCAGGACATGGTCCCTGTACGCCCCATAGGGACTACTTGCACTGAAGCTCTGAGGGGCTGGCTGTTGAGTCACCATTCACTGTTGGGTCCCAAGGGCTCACAGCCCAACCATGGCTGATGCAATGCTCCATACTCTGGCCAAGTTAATCACAACAGTTTTATTGGGTCAGTGCAGGCTAACTCCACCTCTGGTAGGGGAAGCCAGTGGATACTTATAGAGAAGTATGAAATCTGTTGAAGAAAAGTGAATTCAGAGCAAACCACACCTTGCTGTTGCCTGCTAGCAGCTGGTGGCTTATGGCTTCCATGATTAGAGACTATATCTAGGTGATTGAGTGCACCAGAGACCAAGGACCTTTTCTACTCTGAATCTGACAATCCTTTCTGAATCCATGTACATGGACGCTGGTCACTATGTCCTGTTATTTTACTGACAAGGTGATGATGATTGTCCTGCTTGCATTACGTCTGGCCCCAGCTTGGCTTCCTCAGCCGATCCAAGAACCACTATGTGGCTAATGTAACTTCCTCAGAAACAAATCATTCTTTCTGACTTGCTGATCTCTTCTCTACTTCTGAAATGAATGTACCTGTTTTACATGAGAGAGAAGACCTCATCTTTAGGACTTCAACCAAGACTCACTGAAGTCAATGGAAAGACTGACAGCGATTTTGACAAGCCTACAAGCACATTGTTGGAGTGATTTTCTTCTGGACACTCAAAGGCCATCATGAACAAGTTGCTCACTTGTTCTGATGCCTCTCTTTTGTAATCTGGATGAAGATTAGGATTTCAGGAAGCAGATATGAAAACCTGGCAGCAAGGTGTGCACTCAACAGCCTTGCTCCTTCTGTTCTGTTTCTTTTGTGTTGCTTGCTTCTGTCAGCTCAAAATTCACTTGGGGAGCTTCATGGCTGGCAAGCTTGTCAAGCGTGTCCTTGCAGATCTTACCATTCAATACTTTCTGTGTCCTTTCCAACTGCAATGGACTTTTTGCTTCTAATATTTGTCACTGTCACTTGTGTAAAAGAAATGTTGATGCATTTCCCCTGTGTCCCTCAGCAGGCCACACAAGACTTCCTTTTTACCCTCCTATTCCCTTATTTGCTTCACTAATTACTTCTTTATTTCAGAAGGCTCTTAGCTGGGTGTTCCCAAAGGTGGCTTTTCCAAGGGACCTCTCCCCTGATCAGTGCTTTCCTCCTGATGTACCCTGAACTCCCCCCAAAACCCCACAAAGGCCTTTTGCATCCACTGTACTGTTTGCAAATCTTGTCTGTGATCAACAGCCACTATGAATAAGGTTTAACAACTGAAAGGACTGCAGATTGTGGGTCTGGCGGTTGAATGCCATTTAGAGCAGCCAGAAAGAGCCTCAGAGGGGGCCAGGATGGCAGCAGAGACCAGCTGGGCACAAGCTGGTCTTGGCCATACCCTCTTGCCCTCTCCAAGCCACGGGCAACAAAAGCAAGTGCTGTCAAGGGAAGGAGACAACTTTATACAGATGCTGGATCACTAGAGGTGTGTGGGAATGCACCAACTGCATTTTAAATCTAAGGTGTGTTTTATTAGCTGACCCAGTAAACAACCCCCCAATAAATCCATTAACAAACCACTGAAAAAGCAGCCTAATCTGCCACTTCTCCACTTAAAACTAAAGGTGCTTTTAAGTCTCCTGAAACTAAATAAAAAAGAAAATGCCATATCATTCCAGCAGGCTGAGTCTGGTTCAGCAACTTCAGCCAGCCAGAAGTCAGCACGTTCACAGGTAACACATGAAGGGAGTCAGCTTCCCTGCCGAAGAGGGAAGCAATACAGGCATTCCCCCTCCCAGGTGTTCTCCCTTGCCTGAAGCCCCTTCGCTTTGCCCCCGCAGGTGCCGGGGTGTGCTGGCTCCCTGGGATGCCCTGCCCATGACCAGAGTGCGTGCACTGCTGCTCACCCCTCTGCCCCCCACATCCCTCAGCCATCGTTTGCCCCTCTCCTGCAGCCTCTCTTGCACTCACTTATCTTTCTGAGCACTAATTAGCAGAGGTATTTAGGTAAGCTGTGGAATCAATCACTGCTCAGAAGAATGCCCCACATTCCCCTTCCGCTCCCCTGCTCCGCCGGCCTTCCCCGCCACCTCCTGTTGCTGTCGAAGGACTTCTCAGCACCATATGCTTTGCCTAATGAAATGTCGAAATGTCAAACTAAGAGGGATGTATCTCGCTTCCCAGACAATTACCACAGCCTCTGCAGCATTTGGCTAAAAAGGCCTGTTGCAGAATTTCTCATCTTTGCCCCTTTCCCTGCGCAAGGGAGCTTATGGCCAGCTAGCCACAGAGGTTTGCTTCTTTGCTCCAATGCCCTCTTCAGGTCCAGCCATCTGAGCCCTGAAATGTTATTATAAAGCCTAAACAGCATGTGAAAAATAGCCAAGCTGTCAGCAATCGCACCTGTCCGAGTGGCACATTCACCGCAACGGCACATCATGCTAGCAATAATTTATGCAGAACTGTCTTGAAATCAAACCTCAAACTCCTCATGTTTTCTCTTCACTTTGCTGGCACAATGGCACCTAAAGTGGAACATCCAGGACAGAAACCATGTTTTTCTCTTTAAAGTCATGGGAAGTCCTTTGAACAGTTCAACACAACGGCAAGAAGCATGAATCAGGCTAAACACACCTCTCTCAGGGCTGACGGTACAAGAAACCACTTCGGCTTCGTTCTCATGGTTACCGGGAGCTTAGCAAAGCCTTTGATGTGTCATTAGAGCCCCTGTCGTTACCTGCGTCGTGCTGCAGGATGAGCGAGAGTCTCAGTCCAATTTCTGGGACGCAAATGTAATAATCCCTTGGTGTGTGTGTGGTACAAAAACATGACAGCACCCTGCACAGCAGAACCGACTTTGTTTCTGCCAGGGATATTGCTTGAGTTTTGTCCTGATTTCTGCTCTAGGAGATTCACTAATAACCACAGTCAGGCCAAATAGTGTTTACGGTTTAGGCTGTGTGAGAATGTAGGTTAGGTTTAATTGCTGGGGTTTGAGCTTGAAAGCCAAATTGCTTCTAGGATCCTCGTGCTGGATCTGAAAGCACTGAATTCACTTTGCATCCTCCCCCAGCCCCTGGAGATTTCAGCCCATGATGGCAGAAATGCAGCAAGGTAATGCTATCTCTGAAAATTTCTCCCTCCCGGGACAGCTTCCTTACAAAATTCTGTCTGCACAAAACCAAGCCTGGAAAATAGGTAATTTCTGCCTTCGGATCCACTCTGGAATCTGTAAGGCAGGGAAAAGCAGGCTGTACAAATCTCATCTCGTCTATTTGTCTGCTTGCATGTTTAGCAGCTTGGGTCTGTTTATGCTGCTGTCTAGGATCAGCCCTGATGTGCGATGCAGCCAAATAGCTGCCACTCTGTACCAGCCAGAGGAGCTGGTGCTGGGATGTCCCAGCTGCTGCTCTGGCAGAAAGGAGGATGATGGTTGCACCTCCATCGTGTGGAAGGGTCTGGCAAGCTCCAGCCTACAGCTCTCACAAGCTGCCTGGGGGTTAAAAAGAACAGGCAGTAAAGACAAGCCAAAGCCTTTCCTGGGAAAGACACTGCAAAGCTCTGTGATTTCAAAAAGCAGCCTGGGAAGCTCAAACCCCTGAGCATGCCACAGTAGGTACAGGACTTGTTATATGGGGTTCAACAGCCCCGGTAGGACTGCACGTGCCCTGGGTGCCTTTGTACTCAGCTTTCCCTCCTGTTCTACCTCTGTCTCACCCGGGGGTTCACCGACCCTCCTTCCCAAGTGCTCGTGTGCTGCCGCTAAGGGCTTCACATTGTCTTTAGCAATACAGGTTCCTGAGGCAAAGTTTTTGGGAATGCAGCTGAATTTGTCAGCCTGGCAGTTAAAGAAAACACCCTTTGAGTGCGTAACTTGAGCATATTGTCTGGGAACCACTGTGACAATAACCACAACGCCTCAACATGCCACCCTGATGGTTCCTGTGAAAAGCAGAGCAGCTCTTTAAAGCCTGGATTCACAGCGTTGAATCCCATTGGCACAGCATTAGGCTTTCATTATTTTCATATGCTTCAAGGCCAGGAAGAACCAGAACGTTATCTATGTGCCCCACACAATTCAAACCAGAGAGTACATCCAGAGATTGCTGCAGTAGCTGAGTTTTTGTCTGTACCTTATGTAAATCCACACTCAATTGCCAATTTGTTGTGCTCAGGTCTGACACCAGACCTCTGAGGCCCTAACTGGGTTTTTGTGAACTACTTGGATCTTGTAGGAGCTCCACGAACAAGACTGCAGAGGTAGGGCTACATAATAAAACTGTGTTCCCCATGCCCTCTAAGGCAGCTGGAGTAGTGGGGAAGAGGCAGAGGGATCAGCAATCCTGTCCCTTCCTCAGCAGCCACAAGGAGGGGAATAGAGACATGCAATTTTGTGCCGCAGTTGCAAAGGCCACCTTGTCACCCAGGTGCCAAGGCCTCAGTCAGTGATTAGATGTTTGCACCGTGATGTTGCACCGATCCGTGAGGAGGCCATGCCCTGACTAAAGGAAATCTCTGGACGCTCAGCTACAGCTGGTGTGCGACTCCTTGAAGCTCAGGTCAATGATAAAGAGGCTCTCTCCAGGAGCTATAAATATTGTCACACAGGTGTAATTTTGCTGGATGCATGTGTCAGAGTTCCTGTTCCACCAGAGCAACTTCATCTATAAATGTAAGTCTTGACTAAGAGAAGTTGGCTTTCACAGCAGGATAAATAGCAAAAGACATGCCTCTAATTGCACATCAGCAAACCTGATCCCTCAAGGATATTGGCTGGTACAAGGTAAAGGAACAGGATATGTTTCAGAGTCAAACTGCATGGCAATGTACCAGCCTAGACTGAGCCTGCAAGGGATCACCTGGGCAGTCCTGCCAGTCCAGGGGAAATCTGGTGGAGGTCAAGCTCACTCTCTAGTCAGCAGCACAGAGCGTGCCTCTGGGATTTGCACTTTACTGGATGTCAGCTGTGTGGGGCTGCGATTGGCTTCGTAGTCCTGCTTCTTCCTTTGAGAAGGACACATATGCATGCCCCTGGAACAGCAAATGGGCCACTTGGACATAAAACATGAGTTTCCTTCTAGCCTTTTCCTGGGGGGTTTCAAAGCACTTAACAAGGGAAGGTGATACCATTATCATCATCATCATCATCATCATCATCATCATCATCATCATCATCAGGGAAG
Source organism: Phaethon lepturus (assembly GCF_000687285.1). Classification (NCBI taxonomy): domain Eukaryota; kingdom Metazoa; phylum Chordata; class Aves; order Phaethontiformes; family Phaethontidae; genus Phaethon; species Phaethon lepturus. The sequence goes on from NW_010541045.1 coordinate 18,394, forward strand.
ATTGTGGAGAGGTTCATCCTGAGGGTGCTCACAGGGCCTGTGCAGGACAGCCAAGGGATCAGGCCCAGCCAGCACGGGTTCATAAAAGGCAGGTCCTGCTTGACCAACTTGATCTCCTTCTATGATCAGGTGACCCGCGTAGTGGATGAGGGATATGGATGTTGTCTACCTGGACTCTAGTAAAGCCTTTGACAGTGTCTCCCACAGCATTCTCCTGGAGAAACTGGCGGCTTGTGGCTTGGGTACACCAGGTGTACCCTTCGCTGGGTAAAGAACTGGCTGGACAGCTAAGCCCAGAGAGTTGTAGTGAACGGAGTTAAATCCAGCTGTGGGCTGGTCACAAGTGGTGTTCCCCAGGGTTC
>NW_010541046.1:0-33506 GCF_000687285.1 Phaethon lepturus
CCTTCCCTGCACGCCCTGCCCGCACGAACTGAATACTGTCTTCTAGGTTTATATTTTTCCAGAACTGGCTTCTGCCTAAAGTTTGTGGGGTTTTTTGTTTTTGAAACTTTGAGCAAGAACGTTTTATTTTACTTTTTTTTTTTTTAAACCAAGTGGAAAAGGAAAAGAATGTTTTTCCAGTTCTTGAAAGCAACTCTCCAGCCTGTTTATCAACAGCCCTAGCACTAAAATGATGATGGCTGCTGTAGGAAATGGCATGGATACTACACTCATTGAAGGGAAATACATATGTTTTGAAACTAATGAGAAACAGGTTTGATTAAATAGATGTATGACTTCTCTTTAAGCATAAATTTAAGATTTGATGTGAGACAATGCTGATTTGCAGGTGGGCTATGCATAGTTAAATGTATAGGAATTTTTAACAAAGACCGTACATCAATTGGTGCTCACGGCCACCCTTCTTCATTGCTCTTTGCTTTTTGGAAGATAGAGAGTGCTTTTCTTGTACAGGCGTTCAAAGTCAAACATGCAGCTACGGGTAACCATACCTGTATAATGAGGATGAGGAGTTGTTCTTGTTTGAGTCAAGAGAGATTTTCCAGAATTCCAGTCATGGGGCAGTTTTTCCTGTCAAACAGTGGTAAAAGTTGCCTGAGTACAGTGCGATGTTTGTAGTAAAATTCTGCACGTAACAGCTAATGTTCTCAGAAGGAATACAGCTAAATGCGCCATGGGAGTAACTAAGTGAATTTTCCTGCCGCATAGTTCCATTGTATGATTCTGCCTTAGTAAACAAACAAACAAACAAGAACACTAAAAAAAAAAAGTTGTCGAAGTACCCACATTGAATTGGCTCTTAGTAGTTGTATTTTAAAAAGCTGGGGTATAAAGGTTCAGAATATTACAAAGGAGTAGATGTGAAATGATACCGTACAGTGGGAAGTTCTTGATTAGAAGAGCACAGCATGCCTCTGAAAGCTCTCTAGGAGCTTACAAATGGGATGGTTGTTATAACTACCTTGACCTTGTTCCTGAAATATTCTTAATAATCCTTAATGAGGGTCTGCTTAACAAAATAGAGTTGCATATCTTTATTACCCCAAGTCCAGTTATAAATGCTAGTGTGTGAGTGGTGCTGTTGAGTGGTGTACACACCAAGGGGTTGTTCTTTAAGAGGAAAGGTAGCCATTTATTACAGCAAATAGCAAGCTGTGGTCCTGAATTAGTTCCACACTGTGCTGTAATGTGGCATAGTTTCCGGGTTGCATATAGTCTCACCATGGAGCAGTTAAGGGCATTCACATTAAATTAATTCTGTCATATTGCTGCCCTGTTTTGCTCCAAAAGACCAAAACATCTGTGCTCCAGCAATGCAAATCCCTTGACTGCCCGTTTTCTGTTAAACAACCGAATGCAAGTGCTATGCCAGAATAAGACTTTGGTTTTAAAAATGATCGCCACATGGAGTTGAAACACATAACTTACAATGATGTTATCCTTTGCTACTCATTATCTCCTTCTGTTGTCTTCGTGGGGTGCAGTTACTGTCACGGTAACAGCTTTTTCACAAAAGTTCCTGTTCTTATGGGGTCTGTGAGGCCTGCTGACTTGGCTCGGTTTGATGGAAGGAAGAGGTGGTGCTGATCTGGCATGGTAGCCAGAGGCACTTCAGGTGTGTTAAACATTCAGGGTGTTACACAGATGGACACATTGCGTCAATGTTCGTATAAGATGAATGTTTATTAAGTATTTGTGGAATCTATGCCCTAAACAAAATAGACCATTAATGACCATATGCTTGATGTCTCCTTTCAGGTACAGTAGTAGTCCAGCAGCTAATGTCAGTGATGATTAGCAAACATGAAGAGCTGTTTCCCAAGGATGCAGACTGTCAGATGGGACCCGAGGTATGCAACAACAACAATGAAATGCCAAAGAAAGCGATTGTGGGGCAGCTACAGAACAAAGAGAACAACAACACCAAGGAGACAGCAGTGAGGCGCTGCTCTTGGGACAAACCCGAATCTCCGCAAAGGGGAAGCATGGACAGTGAGTCTCCAACGGCTCTGCCAGGCAGCAAGACAAATAGCCCCAGGAACAGCATCCAGAAACTAGATGTCACCAGAAGCCCACCACTCATGGTGAAAAAAAATCCTGCTTTTAATAAAGGCAGTGGCATAGTCACCAACGGGTCCTTCAGCAGCTCAGTGGAGGGTCCTGAGAAGAGCCAGACGTTACCAAACTGTAGCCTGCAAACCAGGAGAACGTCATCCCTGAAAGGACCGGTAACTAAGATGGGCACACACAGCGTGCAGAACGGAGGTGTGCGGATGGGTGTTTCTAGCACAGACAGTCACAGCAACACCCTTAACAGCCGGACCCCAGGCTGGGTGCCCAATGGCTACGTCACACTGAGGGACAACAAGCAGAAGGAATCAGTGAGTGAGTCAGGCCAGCACAACAGGCTTTCCACCTACGACAATGTCCACCAGCAGTTCTCTATGGTGAACTCTGATGACAAACAGAGTGTGGACAGTGCCACTTGGTCAACATCCTCTTGTGAAATATCCCTCCCTGAGCACTCCAACTCCTGTCGTTCATCCACCACCACCTGCCCTGAGCAGGACTTTTATGCAGGTAACTTTGAAGACTCTGTGCTGGATGGACCACCACATGAAGACCTCTCTAACCCATGTGACTATGAAAACAAAAGTGACAGAAGGAGTGCAGGGGGCCACAGCAGCCGAGCCACCAGCAGCAGTGATAACAGTGAAACGTTTGTGGTCAACAGTACTAACAATCACAGTGCTTTGCAAAGCCTGGTGTCCAGCTTGAAGCAAGAGATGGCCAAGCAAAAACTAGAGTATGAGACAAGAATAAAAAGGTAAGACGGGTTGGCTCTACCATCTGACTGCCTCTTGCAGAGTAAATCCAAGTTTTCCCTCTCATGACTTGCTAGCAATCTGCACTAGCTGCAGCCATTTCCCTCTCGTGACTTGCTAGCAGTCTGCACTAGCTGCAGCCACTGGGTGCTTGCCACCGAGTCTCGCATCCTTCAGTGTTAACGTACTTTGCTTTTGTGGTACCATGATCCAAAGGGGCTTGTTTCAGAGCAGTTGCTTTCTGTGGTTGTAATATGCTATGCTATTGGCATAAAAAATAAAGCCAGAACCTTGTGAGTTTGTGTAAAATCTAATTAACAAAATCAGTAGGGTCTCATAAGGTCTTCATTAGTTGATGCCTGTTTTCCAGAGACTGAGAAGGGCAAACGGGCATCACCTTTCAGTGAAAGCAGTGCTATGGCTTATTACACCTGTAGTTTTTGGGACTGGGAGACTTCTGGAACTCCTTTCCAGAGTCTTCATTCCTCTTGAGACTGTGCTGCATGTGGGAGTTCCCTCTGCTCATGGTCCTATCTCCGCACTGCTGCTTTGCCTGAACCTTTCCTTCACAGCTTGGATCTGTTAAAGAAGGCAAGGGAGAGCCATGTCTCTGTCTACAGACAGTGTGGACTCTTCTCGCATGTAACAAGGTTGCTAGGGTGGATGGCCATAATGATCAGTGAATAACCTCAAAGGCTGGCCTTAGCATTAACTAGTGCACACAGCAGTGCAGATCTGAATGCGTTCTCTTTGTAATAAAGGTTCTTCAGTAAAGCTCTTCAGGACTTGTCTTCTAATCTCTTGCACAACAGCCCTTTGCACTGCAAGGGGCACCTCTGGCACTGCAAGTCATAGCTGGATCGCAGAGCTACTGGATCAGAGCTACTGGCAACAGCAGCTGCCAGTGAAAGTACAGTGTACAGAATATTGCAGTCTTTCGCCCACATCACTGTTTTCAGCATAGTATGCAGTGCAGTAGAGCACTTCTAATGTTTAATACGCATGATGATTGTGTATTTAGTACCACTGGGATTTCAGATGCTTTTCATTGGAAAGCTAGATCTGAAATAGGGTCAGTTTTTTAGGCAAAAAACATGTTGATTGCAGGTTTTTTTAAATTGTCAATCTATATGTGCAATTAGATACAGCAGATAAATAGGCTGAAGAAAGGAGATTAGCAGTGAAAGAAAGGCATTCAGTGCATTATTCTGACCTTGTAAGTGACACTAGTACAACTGCAGCAGGAGCTGAGTGTCAATACTTCCAGAAGTAAGAGGAATACTTAGCCTATTCCTGGAGAATTAAGTGGAGCTGTTTGCTACCGTGCACCTTGCCAGTGGCTGTTATTAGGCATTTTCTAAATGAGCTACCGAAGAGATTGGCTTATGAGAGTGGTTCATTGATGAAGTTATGATTTGTAGATACACCTCTCAAAAATTCAGTCTAAGCTTTATAAATGAAAAGACACATGTATGAATTTGTTGGTAGTGTGCATTTCTGTTCAAGGGAGTGAGGAGGGCTGCTCAGGAGCTGTCTACTTTTATTTCATTTTTGTAGCTTGGAGCAGAGAAATCTGACCCTGGAGACAGAAATGATGGCCTTGCATGAAGAACTGGATCAAGAGCGGAAGAAGTTCACAATGGTAGAAATCAAAATGCGTAATGCAGAACGGGCCAAGGAAGATGCAGAGAAGAGGAATGATATGTTGCAGAAGGAAATGGAGCAGTTTTTCTCCACTTTTGGAGAACTGACAGTGGAGTCTCGCAGACCAGAAAGAGGCAATACCATCTGGATCCAGTGAGCATTGGAAGAATAGACTGTGGGACTTTGGGGAAGGGCTTGGGGGTATTATACTGTATCAGGTGGCTGGTCACCTGTCTGAGGCTAGTACTCAACATAATGTTATAAACCCTTGAAGGAAGAAATCGTACAGACATTAACCACTCATATTTACAGTGTGTACTTATCAAGTTGTACTCTTTGAATGCTTCATGAGACTACTGTCAAGTGTTACAACTGGATATGTGTATATAAATTTAAAAAAAAAATCCTTAAGAGTAAGAGATGTATCTCAAGAAATATTTTAATGCAAGTCTTGTATTTAAACTGGTAAATTGAAATGTTGTTGCAATCAAGCTTTATATCGAGGCTTTTCTCCCTTGCACTTAACATAATAAGCTATTTTTGGCATTGTGTTACCATCAGCTTACTTTGTATATCAAATGTTTTTTTGGTTTTGGTTTTTTCTCTTTGTTACCCCTCTTTCTGGGGAGTGAAGATAAACAGATATGTTAAGGTAGATATGCTGATCGTTAACCCTGATTTGCGTCGCTTCTAAAAAGACAGCAGGATGAGAAACAGCGGCACACTACGGGCAAAATAAAGTGGTACTAATTTAACAGAATTGATGGCCAGGGTAGAAAGTACCAGGGCACCCGTATCGTAAAAAACAAATGAGGATATCAAGTCAGCCAAATCGGGGACAGTTGGCAAAAGGGAGAACAGCTGCTTGTTTTGGAGCAAATGTGGGTGGCAATGGAAAAAGTTGGGAGAGGAGAAAGAGAACCTTGAGGGAAAGTCAATCACATGACCAGAACTTCTTGGGGTACAAGAGAAGCCCTGTGCCTGATCACTGCAGCTTAGAGCAGGAATATAAACGAGTTGTTCTGACCATATTTGCATCTGCCTTACCTCTGTACTGTGGCTGAAAATGAGTCCTTTTTTGTAACACTGGTGAAAGGACACACAGAGGGCATGAACTAGACATCCTGATAGCCTTGTCAGTGTGACAGGTGCTGAAAAAAATAACAAAAAAAGTATGTCCAGAGTAGAAGTTACCAGAACTTACACAATTGTGTAACAAACAGCAAATAAGGAAGAAAACACAAGATATTCACGACCCATATTTACATTGTGTATTGGCAAGTTACCATACTGTCTTGAATGCTTCATGAGATTACTGTCAAGTGTTACAACTGTGAAAGTTCAGAGGCTCTCAGCATCACCAAGGGAACACCTACGGGGAGCTGCCTGCAGCCTAACAGCATGCAGAGTGCCAGTAAAAAGAAACAGCAAAGCCATGCTGTAAATTAATAAATTGTTTGGCATCTTTACATGTAGTCAGTATAACTGGTATTTTCTACATCATGTTAAGGATTTTTTTTTTTAACTTTGTGTTTAGGACTGCAAGATGTATTATTTGAGAGGGTTGTTGAGATGTCTTGGCTTCCCTCTAGTGTCTCTTAAATATATTGCAATTATTTTTTAATTCCAATTGAGAAAGAACGATTAAGGTAGCCTCAAAGAACATTCTTGGTTATAGCATGTATATTAGACAAGTGTTAATTAGATGTGGGAATTATACTGGGAAGCAAACATCAGGTTGACATTTCAGAGAAATATTAACTTACAGTGGAGCATTACACATGGTGCTTGTGAATGCATTATTTATGTCTGGTGAGTTTGGAGTCTCCAGCCAGGGTACCTATTGTACTAATTACTGTGAACATGTCTAGTGCACATCCAGTCTGTGTGTAAATCAGAAAAAGTCAGACAGGGAGCGGTCAAGGCAATAGGAAGGGGCATGTTTTATATCAGTTAGCAGCAATCACAAATTGTCCCTACAATGGCAGCAGAAGGGAACAGATTACTATGTTAATTCTGATTTTTAAATTGAATGAGAGAGACCTTGATATCTGATGCAGTAGGCCTCAAAGTCAACTCACAATTTAAGCAGTATCTGACATCTGTTGACATGACAGCAAAGTCTCTGAGATAAGTATTTTCTTAACTGGAATTCATATTTTTACACTAGACATATACAGTAGTTCCTGCAGCAGTATCCTGAGGTGGAGAAAGTCCTGCTTTCTCACTCAGAGTAAGCCAATTTTCTTATTATCATTTCCTCTAGCAGTTCCTATGTCATTCAAACTCTAAGAGAACAACTCTTAAAATTTAAAGGAATACACAATTCCTAAGACTAGTTCAAGCACCTGTGTAAATGAGAACCTAAAGTTTAGTCATGTGTGCCTGGCAGAAGGTGGCCTGCAAGGCAGCGGGGAGAGGTGCTGCACAAAGGTTACCAGGATATGCTGGCAAAAATGACAGTTACTTGATAAAATTTTATTTATGATACTTGTTCAAAATTAATAATAATAGGAATTTCATTTCACGTCCACATCTGCCTCCAGTGCCCTAGGCTATACCAGACACATGGAAGAAGGGAAGGTATTTATATTCCTTAGCATTCTGTGTTCAATTTTGATTATCCTTGGTCTTCACAGGAACTGACTGGAGGCATCCAGTGATTTGTATGTGCTGCATGTTTTATTTGTTTAGACAGGCTTCTTTGTTTGGACAGGCTTCTTTGTACACATCTGTTTCTGAACTCAGATTATTTGGTCAGTGATTGCTTTCTGAGGGTTAGTTCTTGGTCTATCCCCAAGTCTACCCACAAACTACAAGAAAGCAGTTCAGAGTGGTTTTTTGCTTATCTTCAGGTCTACTCCCATCACGATCCATCCAAAGTATCCCACTGCTATGAGGTTTCATCAGCATTTAGGCTGTCGTGATAAAGTTTATTTATGTCCTTAATGGTCGTCTCCTTGCTCCTATTCTTGTCCTACTTCTTTAAATTACAAGTACAAAATTATCGATGTTTCTTACATTCAGAGGTAAATAACAAAATCCTATTCTTCTAACATTTGTAACTTCTCAGCTGTATGATGCCATTTCCACATGGTCCACAACCAGTTTGCTGCTTTGTTCCCTTTTGCATGTCTAGCCTGTGTGTGAATTGACCTAAGCGGCAGAAGCAACACGGCGGAGGGGCGTGCTGATTGATTGAAGTGGCCAACGGATAAAACCACGCTCCCTCTCATGCGGTGGGATGGAAGAGGGCAAGACTTATTCATGAGATTAAGGTCAAAGCAGACTGGGCTTGAAGGCTTTGAAAAGAACTATCAGGATTTCATGCACTTGTTGATCATGGGCTGTCTCATGAAGGTAGTTTTTTCAGGAATCTTACTGTTAAGGTATTGAATGAAACTGAGGCATTAGCCGAGACAACTGGTTTTAAACCACCAGTCTGAGTAATGGAACGAGTCATGCTCTAAGGCCAAGTTGACAGTGTTACCTACTATGAGAGGACACTCTAAGAGAGTTTCAAGTATCAGTGAAAGAAGATGTAATAATAAATTTGCTTTCACCTTTATCTCACAGGTGTTTCTATGAAATTCCAAAATTAATAATCTGTTGTGGGAGTTCACTGGCCAGCTCCAGCTCAGCCCTTCAAGCACACTGTCACTCTTTGGGTTGTGCACAGCGCACAAGAGACGGTGCTTTTACAATTCATCAATACAGATGGTGGAAAAAATCCTCTTGGAGCTAATAACCTTCTGGTCCTGTCACAGGATATGATTACACTACATTCAGAAGTGTAAGTTCAGGACAGCACACACGCTTAGAGACAGGCTCAAGGGACAGAGAGTAAGAGAGGGAGGCACGCTTACTGCTGTCAGTCCCATCTCTGGCCACGTCATCAGAGCACTGTGGTGGCTGATGGTGCCTTTGCACAGTAGACTGGAATAGTGGCAGACACTCACTGTACTTTTTAAGTGTCAGGTTCTGATGTTTTGCTCAGAAAAGCTGTCTTCCTTTCTGTGAGAATCCAGCTACACATTTGGAGTGTGCTCTGGTGCAGCAGAATAGCTAAAACTTACTAACGCCTTTCCTACATGTTTTCCTTTCAGCATCTCATAGAGCAAGTTTTCAAAATGTAAAAATTAATAAGTAAAATGTTCTGTTGAATGATATGCAAAACTGGTATGTTAGGTTTTCATAAAAATGATGAGGAAGGGAGCTTGCTAAGACTCTAAGATCTGTAAGCAGTACTTGATCTAGTAGTTAAAGTGATGGTCCAAAAATTTTTGAGAAAGACCCAATTTTCTGAAAAGAATTAATATTTAACAAATACTTATTGTATAGCATCCCCAGAGCTATAGAACAGGGGTAGGGTAAGGAGACACTGGATAAACAGGGACACTGATTTGCAGGTTTTGACAACCCAGTCAAAACAGTGAGTTGCCTCTGGCTGTCGTACACTTGAACCCTTCCTGGCTGAGTGAACCTCCTAATTAATTTCCTTTCTCATTCTGAATTCCCTCTGCAGCCTGTCCCTTTAAGAGGAAAGTGTCTGCAGACTCTCTGTGCCCCTGGCAAATCTGCAAGGATGGGGAGGGAGGAAGGGAGAGGGGAGAAAAGAAATGAACACATACTTGTGATGCGGGCATGCAAAAATAAGAGGAAACAAACGGGAGAGATGAGAACAAGGAAGTGGATATACCCGAAACTGCCGTGTGTAGGTGGTAGCAATTTGCCCTGTTAAGAGCGTTCTTTTAGGAAGCTTGTCTCTACAAAAAGGTTACTACGGTTAATGTTGCGCTATTTCTTACGAGCTTTTCGGCTCTAAATTACTTTCTGGGCCGACACCAGTAGGTGGGTCAACTGTTTCACAGACTATCTTCCTTGCTTTTATCAGTCCTGTGTGCTAGCAGCGAGAATTCACGTGGAGAAATGCCGCTGCTGCAGGGCTGCGTGCGGGGCAGGGAGCCCCAGAGGTTCCCGGGGGGTTACCGGCGCTCGCTCCGGGAACTGCTAATGGCCCCTGGACTGTCGCTCGGCATCTCTAGAGCGGTGCTTCTCGGGGAATAAAATTATATACGGCAGATGCCCTGCTGATATAAATTGCCATAGCTCTACAGAGGTTTAGGAGCGGTGGGATTTCCTTAGTAGGTTTTTAAACCCTGCCATAATGTGTGTATTTACAATTAGCGTTGGTGGTCTAGTTTTGCTGGAGAAAACCTGTCAGCAATAAAACAAGTTTCTTTAGTATGCCAATAATAACGGAGAGTGCAAAAAATTTTTGAGGCCAGAAAAATGAGCGTGATGCAAATATATTCCTCCCTTTTTCCCTAAGGGATCCAGGATAATGAGCTTTATATGCAATACAATTCCATTTCTGAATCTCCTAAAGAATGGAAAATCCTTTCTACACCTGTGTGTATTATTCTCTTCATGTGAAAGAGGTTTAAAATGATTCGTGTTCAGACGGACTTTATTGTGATGTTTAAAATACTATTATGAGCTGTTTAAAGTACTATTATGACCATGGCTGTAATTTTTTAACTGTATAGTATTTAGGAGGTGACTTGGCTTGAGACCAACAAAAGTAGTTTTTAGCACCAATATTTTCTGTTGTTGTTCAAGTCACAAAGGCGCTCTCTTTGTTTTCCGACCTTAACAGTTAACCTTAACAATTGGACAAAAGAGTGTTTCTTAGTTTGATTTTTTATTTTTTTTTCTTTTACATTTTGATTGCTGAAATGTAGTCTACAGTTCAGTTAAAGTGATAGTGATTGTTGCAAATACATGCAAATCAGTTCCCCATACTTTGTAACAGAAAGTACCCTCCAGGTCTTCATCACTGCTGAGCTATGCCAATAACTGGTATTTTTAATTGCACATTCTTTATATTGGGCTGAACTACAGCAGAGCAGGATGACTAATGTAGTGCTAGCTCTTCCTATGGCCACTTTTGACCTAGACTGAGCATTCTTGCAGATGTGCGCTTTGTATAATAGTGAGATTTTATTCAGGGAGTTGCGTGAAAAAGTTACAAATTCACACCTGCCTAATTCCATAATAGTTCCCGTGTGTAGACATGTCCTAATACTAATAGTGCATGTGGATAATGGAGATATTTGTATAATTTAGTATTAATACTGAATGTATCACAATTGACTTAATTGATATTCTTCTGTCTGACTGAAAGGATCTACATCAAAGGAGGCTGTAATGGAAAGTAAGCAGGGTATGAAGTACAATAGAAACAAAGCATCTCTGGAGGCAATTCCAAAGGCCATTAAGAGAACAGTTCATGAACTATTAATCTATTTCTGTGCTGCCAGCCAGGCCTGTTTTTCCCAAGGCCAGAACCTAAGATCAAAGCACACTAAGCTATTAAAAACCTTGCCTAACAAGGAAAGAGGTGGCAAGCTGCTAGTATCAACTCAGGAGGACGTGCTGAGTAAAGATGGACAGCTTTTGACAACACTGGAGCCAGCAGGGGCTGGGTGAATTTGCAGTACTTCGCAGGACCAGGCACAGTTAACCAGCTTAGGTTCTCGGTCCGTTCAGTGTTCCTGTAGCACTGCAGTCCAGCCAAGATCCCATGTGGCAAAACAGGCTTTATTGGGTTGGGCGTGCAGCAGTCTACAAGTATTGCTGTGGTAATTCTGGAGGTGGCTTGGTCCATGCAGAACCAGCTCCAGGCATCATCAAGCTCTTCAGCATTTCAAGCTGGGGTATCTTTCATTCACAGTGTAGACATTCCCCAAACTGGACAGCTACAGCCCAAGTGCTTCTCCTCCTCTATGCCTCTTTTTAGCTCTATGGCCACAGAAGAAAATCAGAGGCAGCTGGGCTTGAGTGTCCTTTGAAAGAGGCAGTGGGTGGAAAAGGGCGCAATCCACCAGCTCCCTTCATACCTATAGGTAAATGAAGATTGGAAGACACAGTATGTACCTCTATCAGTAGCTTGCTACAGGGTACTGGGAGACGAGTTCCTGGCAGTTCCCAGCTGTAGTAAGGCCTATGTTGATGCAACTGGAAAGGACTGCCAACTCCCAACCTCGGGAGCCATGCTAACAGCTATAGCTTCAGGTTTTACTCCGACAAAAATGAAGGTAATGGCTGAGGAGAATGCCTTCCCTATGACTGTGGCTGGCAGGTGAGAACAAGTTCGTGGTAGGCTAACAGCCCCATTTAGTTCTATGCTGGGAAACATTTAGTTGAGAGATGGTCCTTTGGGAAGTGTGCCCACAAGAGAGAGATCATAGCTGAGATTTACTTCTGAGCTATAATGACACTATGTCCTATAATTGAAGTTTGAGGGGAAGCAATTGTGAAAGTCAGCTACGAGCTGTATGTGTGTGTAGCTGGTAGAAACACAGAACAAACTCCAAACAAATTTAATATTGAGAACACAGCTTTTGCTATTGAAGTCAGTATTCCGAGTCTGAATCTTACGTTGATGAAAGGAGCTCAGTTGGCACATCTAAAATTGTGTCCTCTCTTTGTTCAGGCAATGAGTACGCTGCATGTGGTAGTCATAAAACTATTCCTTGTGCAGCACAAGAAGTGCATTTCAATCTTTTCTGGAACCTCTGCAGATAAAAGTGACCTATGCTTGCCTACAGTGACTGCACTCTCTCTGTTCATTCTGCCCACACAGCTGTAATTGAAGTCAATTGAGTGGATGTCCTCAGTCACACAGCTCTGCTTGATTCCCGAGTCAGGACTGGGTGGCACTTGGGGGATTACTTTCAGATTTGTTTTTAGGTGCTGTTGAATTTGATCCTGTGCAGGTAAACAGTAAAAGGGATTGGTCAAGATTAACAAGTTACCTGTTCTTTCTGAGACCTAACGCTTTTAAAATGTGGGGCTTAATCATCTTAATGTTGAAGTCAAAGTAGTATTTGCCATCACAGCAGAGAGAAGGACTAGGCTAGGTCAAATTAATTTACATGAGAATTATATACTATATTGCTACCATGAGTCAGAAACTACTGAGATAATTTCTGAGATAACACATCAGTTGTAACTTCTGTGGCTTCTCACGCTTTGTATTACAGGCGCTCCACCATTAAATGTGGCTGACTGTGAGTGAAAACAGCTGGGTTATGCTTAAACTTTTTCATAAAGTTGTCATTACAATGGGAGAATTGAGGAGAAGTCCTTGATTTTTTTAAATGTATTTTAGGAATAGTTGTTCAGAAGAACTTTAATCTTGATTACATACTTATTAGAGGTGAGGGGTGTGTGGTGCTGTGGATTTATGATGTGACAGGTTTTTGTTTCCTGACAAATAGTTTCTGGGCAATTTTTAAGAAAATTTAAACAAATTACTTGTGTTCTACTTCTCTGTTATTCAAGTTCTACTGTCAAGGCAAACAGGAAAAAGGGGTGGGGGGGAAGGAAAACCCAGCTACAGTATCTGTTTCTCTGTTCAAACCTTATCATCTTAGTGGGCCTATATATACACTTCTCTGTAAACTCATAATTACAATACACTGTAGTACCATAATTACACACTGAAACACACCTCAGGCAAGCCATGCTTTCTGATACTTCAGTCATGCTTTGCAATACTTCAGCTAACCCAGTTGTTACTGTGGGGAGCCAAATACACTGCAACTCAGCAAAGGCAATAAAAAAATGGCAGGTTGGCAGAAGATTAATGTCCATGCTGATGAATGCAAATCAAAATACTTGTTGTAAACATTGATTTCCTACTTCAGAATTAAAAAATTAGGAAAGAATAATTTGTGAACATTAAGTATAAATTTGGCATTGATTTTGAAATAAAATATTCACCCACAGAAGAGGGATAGATTGTAAATAGGTGTGTATTGAACACAGAAAAACAAGTCAGCAGAATGATTTGGACTGAAAATCTGGAATCAAACCAGTAACCCTTCTAAGGACAGCAATAATGTATCACGTTAAAATGATGGCTAGCACTGAGAGTGGTAATGTCTAACTGGAAGTCCATGATGCTACAGCAATACACATCTGCTATTGTCTTCCATCCTTGTCTGCAGTGGCTTAAACATAAATGATGGATACTTTTGACCCTGCATGTCAGAAGAGGATATATTATCTGCTCATCTGAGGCAAGTCAAAGTCTCCCTGGCAGGTACGTGAGTATAATCTGGAGCGCTTCTAGTACACTAAATAGCATTGCTTCAGAATGGCATAACTGGTATAACCAAGAGCAAGGTTTTGCTCAAGCAGTAAATATTTGCTAAGAAATTGTGGTGGACTTTGGAAATGAAAGAGAAGATGTTAGGTTAAAGGAAAACACAGAGTCTTCCCTAACTTATGCAGGGCCTGACCCAATTCTTAAAGACTTTATTTGAGGTTAAATGTGGCCTACAGTACACAGAAAAACTTCTCTTCATAGGGAGAGTGGGATTTCAGTCAGGCACCAGCATGAAAACCTGCAAGAGGATTGTATTTCTGTTTCATTGCCTGCAAACCAAATTTAATTAATTCAGTCTAAGCAATGTGACTCATGTAGTCAACAGATGCACACTGACAATGAAATACCATTTTAAAAAAACCAACACAGCTTCTAAGAAGAGGAGAGGAATAAACACTACTAGTTCAAATATCACATGCAAGTAAGTGTTTGTATGAATATCTATGTATAAATGATAATTACGTGTCTATATATGCCACTTTTTCCCTTCTGCTCTTTGTTCTCTGGAATTTAAATGAATAGGTGTCCACAATTACTAGTAAAAGAAAGGGTTACACAGATTTAGCCTAGAGGGCAACAGCAAAAGCCCAGCACACACCGGGCTGTAGTAGAGAAGAGAAGGAAATAAAACAATCCATGCAGCCCAATTCTGTGCTATTTTATATGCAGCAACTATATGTAAGTCTTCTAAATTTACACAGGCGTCATATCAAGCCAAGAGATAACACACATCAGTTGTAACTTCTGTGGCTTCTCATGCTTTGTCTTACAGGCTCTTCACCGTTAAATGTGGCTGTTTGTGAGTGGAAACAGCTGGGTTATGCTTAAACTTTTCAGAAATTAGCTTAAGTCCTGCAATGCACATGCACACCCATGCTGACCACTGCCATCAGCGTGTGCTGTATCCTATTACTCAACAAGAATATTTGCCTTGTGGGCAGTGACCTGGGTCCTGTGATTTACGACAAGAATTACTGTTGGAACCTCTTTCCAATGCTTCTGTCCCCACGCTGACTGTGCACAGTCCCCCCGAGCGCACACCCCGACCACAGCCTCCGGGGGGTACCAGCCCTTCTGGTAAGACGCTCAGGCATGTTTCTAGGAATATACTCTCTCACTTTGCTTCAACAGATTACTGACAGTTTACATGGATAACTTACTGATCATAACTCTCTTACCTTCTTTTCTTTCCCCCCACCCCCTTTTTTTTTTTGGTGGGTTTTTGGTTAAATGTTCTACCTTAGGCAGGACCCAGAAAACATCTTCTTGCCACAATCTTGACTTGCTGGTTGTTCAGTAATTAGTCTCTGGGCATCTACTATCTTGGGCTTATTTCCTTCTTCCTGATTCTTGCCACTGATTGTTTAGGGGGAAGGTTAGTTTGCTTTAGTGTTCCGTATATAGGTACGTACATAGGTAGCAGGCATCGTACCAGCATAGGGCGTTGACGTAAGATGCATAGTATGTGTAGTCATTTTGTGGAGTATAGGCAAAGCCAGGTGTTTTAAGAAAGCCTTCAAGATTGTACAGCCATCCTAGGATGGAGGTGTATCATGGGTTTTTTATTTATTTTTACTATCAGGACATCATTTTATTCAACTGATGATTAAAACATTAGCTATTAGGAGAACTGAGGATGAGACCTATTTACAAACTTACCTCTCCTGTTCCATAGACAGAAATACAGACTACAGGTAGATATTGCAGTAGGTTGGGTTTTTTTTTTTTACTTTTTTACATTTTGCTGAATACACTTTTACTGAATTCTAACACTGAAGCACCATTTTACAGTTAATATTCCCTAACTTCAGATTAAGAGCCTTTGAAAATAAAATTTCTCCTTTTTGAAATCCTTTTTATTTCTCACTGTGAGAGTCAGGTGGGAGAGAGGTTGCACTTCTTTTATTACATTCTTAGCAGTAAGCAACAGGTTGCCATGATTTGAGGGAGCCAGTGTGATAAACAAGAAGCAGTACAACACTTAGACCCCCGCCATGTTTAGTGCAATTCATAGTCCAAAGTCCCGTTTGTCTTCAAAATGCCTCTCACATATTATCTTACAGTAGTTCTAAATAAAATGTATTGATTTTCATATTATTATAATTTCCGCATCAACATTCCATAAATGCATTATCACCACGATAGAAATATTTTTTTTGATAGCAGCATCTTATTGGGCTTGACACTGGAAAACATTACACTATACTGGGGTGGGGGGGGTGGTACAGCAAACAGCTTTTTATAATAAGAGCTATGTGCAGCAAGTATCATCTGGCACACTGGCAGTGAGAAAATTTAGTGATATTTCTCAAAGAAAGGTACAATGTTTCTTACAAATCCTGTTTAAAGATACACTTTTAAAAGTGTTAGTAAAGAAGTGTTATACCATCCAAAACAAAAATAGTTACCAAAAAAGCATATAATCCACATGGTTGCCAACACAGCCTTTCAGATCTGAACTAGCATGAGCAACTGCTGACCAGATGGTAACTGCACAAGCCCAGGAAATAGTGTTTATTTTTTTGCTTTCCAAATCCCAGAAATCTCCTAGATTTTTATGTCTATGTATATAGGAAATGAGCTAGTGTGAAAAAAAAAAGATAATGCAAGCTTGTGCTTTGTAATCCCCTAGGTAATTGGAATCTCTCTCTCACCCCCATCTTTTTTCTTTTTTTTCTTGGGGGAGGGCATTGAAAGGCAATAAAGTAAAAGAAAGAGGAAAAGCTAACTGTATTAAGACTCGAGTGTCTCAGACAAGACAGTATTGGGACATTTCTGTGTACTGAGTTTTATGATCTGGTAAAACAGGCCACTTAAATGCTACTTGCAAGATAGCTACTCCAGTCGTAGGTTTATACAGGGTTGTCCCATGAAAACAAAAATCAGGTAATTGCTTGGTAGTACCTAGAAATGCAGAGGGGGAAAGAATAAGTTAAACCATGGACTGTTTCTTTTCTCAGAAGTTGTGCAGAGACACTGAGCAACTGAATTTCAGGGAAGTTTTCTTCCTACCTTGGGAATGTACGTTGCACTTGATCATACAGCAGAACTTCTTCCTCTTGATGAAAAATGCCTGTCAAGAACAAATTCCATCTACAAGGTAGACTCCAAATCTGCTAATTGTTTTGGCTCCAGAAAAGTAAGGGTGTCTTGGAGGTCTTTGGAGCTTGACTTCACTCTTGGCAGTGACCCTTTTCCTCTTGGGCAATTGTAAATATGTTTCCCCACAGAGTCCTGACAGCCATCGCTAAAATCTTTCTGAGCTTCTTTTCACCTACTAATTCAGTTGATTTCTCAGGTTTTCTGCAGTGTACTAACAACTCGGACCAAGTATCTGCACTAATAAAATGGTATTGCAGAAAATGACTAATGCTGAAAGAAAAGCAGCTGCAGAATAAACCTTGCATATATAAATAGCTGTGATCCAAATCCAGGAACTGTGTGTTTGAATAAAACCTGAAGCCCTGAGCTCTTCATATGTATCTAAATTTTACCATAAATTGACCTACCCTTTTGAAATTATGTGTGTATATTATCAGGCCAAGAAAAACTTTAAAAAAAAACCCAAACAAACCAAACCACAAAACCAAATGCCACATCTCTAGTTAAATGCTTTCTCACATGCAATTCGAGTGTTTGATCCTAGCACTGAACACCATTACTTGGCACATAAAACTTTTTAAATGTGTGAGTTACTATTTTTTTTAAAGTGAAGGAAAGGCTGGTCTCACCATCTTCAATCTCAGTGAGGATCGTGCTTTCAAAATAACCATGAAGGACAGAAATGGTTTCAAGCTTCAAAGGTTTTTTTTTTTTTTTGAAGAATAATATATAAATATGCAATGATATGAAAACAGAGAGTACTCCAACTGTATCTGAAAAGATAAATGAGACTTCCTGAGAGCTGTATAACAAGACACATATTTGCCTCCAGTAACCACAGTATTTCTTCACTGGAACTATCTATTCTTACTAAGTAGCAAAGGTTAGCTGTAGCAGCCACAGTAACATAAATTATATATTGATGAGCCAGTTCATCTGAATACTGATATAATACAAAGAAGAAGAACTAAACCCTCAGAGCCTGTAATGCACATTAGGAAGTCACTTTAGGTAGTAAATGGGAGAATGTATTGTTGCATCTCATAAATAAAGACAAGAGTGATCATGTTGTGCTATTTATGCAGACATTTTTCAGAGGTGGAATTCAGTTGTGCAATCTCAACGCAAAATTGCAAGGTTTGGAGTGACTAACAAAGTCACTTTGCTCACTGAGCAATTTGTTCATTCGCTCTGATCATGGAGATTTCTCTTCTCACCAGAGTTGCTCAGGTGCCCAACTTAGATGTGTAGTATGTTCTGTGGTCTGTGCAACACAAACAATCCAGTAAAAGGAAAGATAGAGTAAGTAAATTCAAAGCTGTCCAAAAGTGTGAAAATAGTGATTGGGGGTTGGGGGGAAGCTGAGGACATACAAAGAAAAAAATTCTCTAAGAAACTTAATTCTTTCTTGCTATGATACAGTTTCTTAAGAACACTTTACGGCTGCAGATTACTCCTACCTTTGCTTTAGTTTCCAGCATAACCTGTGAGGCTTATCAGTCTTCCAGAGCAAAACCCAAAAACTTTTATCAACTTTCTTACATGAGAAAATTATATTTAACAGAAAGCATGGGTCTTAGCATGGGCTGCATGCCTCTTACTCGAAGTCTTGAATCAGTGCTTACACACCTGTTCTTAGAGTGCTTTGCTGGCCTTTTAGACTAGTACTGTGTAAATACAGAATGTTATGTTTATCTGAAGCTACTGCAGTCTATAAATATTCAAGTGTCTGCTGCCAGTTTTATGAATGTAAGACTCATGTTGCACTAACAGCAATTATATGTTCAATCACAAATGAGGAGGACTTTCAAGGGACACTTAAGAGCACTGAAGTATTAGATATTGAACAAGCAAAAAGTCCTAATAAGTAAAGAAGGAAAATGCCTGTAGCTTTTCAGTGGAACTTCACAGATAGCTAGCTCTGAAAATATCCTTTCTCTGTACCAGAATCTCAGTAACTCTGAGACTTCTCCAAAAAAGCAAAAATGCTCCATTCTGTAACGTTTTGTGAAATGTGGTTATTTAGTTTTGCCACCATGTACATACCACTGTGTGTTCAGAGAAAGGAGCGTTGCTTACATGATTCCTTCAATCTCTTTGAAAAGCAAGGCAGCTCTCCTCTGTGTAATCTACTCGGGGGAAAAACAGGGTGGAGCCCTTCTAAGAGAGTTTGCTGCCGAAGGCCTGATCCATGCCTTAGCATTCTCTCCTGAGAAATCCAACCTTACATTTTCAGTCTATCTTACCCAGTTTTTAATTGCATGCTTACCTTATTCTTAACTTTCTTAGGTCTCCTTGTGCCTTTCAGTGATTAGGAAAGATGGGATTCAGTCATATTCCTACCTTACCTGTGCCAAGAGGTTTCCTGCACCAGTGCATACGCTTTCATAAGGAGCGTGTGATTTCTTTCTGCTAGCTATCAAGTGTCGCATTAGATGTTCATAATGCAATGCATTGCATAACAGTATGATTGCTCATCCTCCTACAGCTTGCCTGACAAATTCTCAAATTCTTTTCTGTAACATCCCCCCCTTTATTCTAGAAAGAGTGCAATTAAATGTTGAGGGTTGTTTCATATTTATTTAACTGATTAATTGGATCGTTATCAGAAAAGCAAGAAAACTCTCTTTTCCGCATGTGCAGAATAATAGTTGTAATAAAGCAGTTCTTCCTAGAAAAATCTGCATATAGAAACTGATAGACTGGCATAATGATCCTGATGGGAAGACCCTGTGCATCGAGGAGCTAGTGATCACGGAACAGTGAACGTCAGCAGGTGCAGGCCTATGCTGTGCTGCACATATAGCTTAGCCTTCAAGCCTGCGTCGTGCTGGGCATGTCTCTTGGGCTGCTGGACAGACTGGGGTGGTTGACGGTGAGAGAGGAGCCTGCAGGCAGCTCCAGCTTGCTATCAGGCACTATGCCACCTGCATGGCGTTGCCTCTCTCTATCTAAACTGCAGCAACAAGTTCTCACCTGAACATCCCTTTTCATTTGACAGTAGAAAGAATGATGAGATTTGTTTACTTTTAAGAAAAGCATACACTAGCTTCAGTGACCAAAACAATGTAACCTTTCAAAGGATGGGATCTGCATCGGGAGGAGGCATGTGATGCTGCACAACTCCGCATTTACACTATCCGAAGGGACTTACAATTACCTATACAATTCACCTCTTTATAGAGTTAGTTAGCTCCAAAAAATGGCATTTTAAGTGACACTTTACAGCGTGTGAGTGCCTTTCTTACCGGGATCGTAAGGAACCACAACCTGGTCCAAAACATTGGCTAAGGTCACAAAAGCATGTTGTAATACAGGTTTTTAATCTGGGTACCAGCATCAGTGAAGGGAAATTACAGCTTCCACGATGTATAGCTTCAACATTGTACATTTACTCAACACAGGTCCTGTTTAGCACAGCACAGATTATGTGCCAATAAAGTTAACAGTTGTTAAGTACATACTTTGCTGCTAAGTGAAGGCTCATGAGTGCATGTAAGCACATCTGACAAGGACTATATCTAATCTTCTTGACTTGATGGGTGCTGATCACAGACACTTAAAGATTTCCATGCTGACACAGGAGTTTAGGAAGCATATTGTTATTTAGAAATAATTCCAATATATCCTGGGCAGCATTTGGGATCTGCTGGACACCCAGAGAAGGATTATTGTTCTTACATGTTGAAGATTCTCCAGTTTAATCTGTTGGGTTTTTAATAGCTGGGACAGCTGACCCAGGCTGGCCAAAGGGCTATTCCATACCATAGGACGTCCTGCTCAGTACATAAACTGGGGCAGTTGGCCAGGGAGGCCCTGCGGCTCGGGAACTGGCTGGGCATCAGTCAGCAGGTGGTGAGCAACTGTGCTGTGCATCACTTGTTTCGTATATTCTTTTATCATTATTATTATAATTATAATTATTATTCTTTTTTTTCTGTCCCCATCTCAAGCCACGAATTCTACCTTTTTTTCCTGATTCTCTCCCCCATCCCACTGTGTGTGTGAGTGAGTGAATGGCTGTGTAGTTGTTTTAGCTACCTGCCAGGTTAAGCCATGACACACAGTCATGGAGTTAAGTTGAAGCGCATACTTCTTCCTGTTGTTTGGACACCTGGCAATCTGATACGCTTTTTCTATGCAAAAACTTACTGTTATTGGAACAATATCACTCTAAGAATTCGCAGATTCTTTCACTTCATCTTTGCAGGAAGTTTTCCAATAAGTCACATTACAGCTCCTATAGTCAAAAGCATTTTGAGAGCTGTGTACTGGTGCCAACAGTTGTCCTATGGTGTTAGTAAGAGAAAAGAACACTACAATACAAAATGCCATGCAGAGCACCTTCCCTGATTTGCTGCAAATGCCCTTCACAAATATTATGGAAGGTGTTTACTGCTGAGCTCAGAAATTAATCTACTGGATTGTGAGGAGGTAATACTGCTGTGTTTTTGTTCAGAAGAAAGGAAATTGTGTTTCCTATTACAATATCTAGTAATGACTACTATCACCTGAGCTCAAATTTGGATCTTCTCAAATGGAAATGAGAATTGTAATGCCAAACTGAGCCCCCCTGGCTAAATCTGTTTGATGTATGTGTAATTAATTATCCATAGCTGAAAAAGATGAGAGCAGAGTTCAAAGCTGATGAATATACAAAGGATACTGATGTATTGGACAACAAAAATAGCTGTGAAAGGTCTAGGCCAGTTTATTCCTTCCTCTTAGGAAAGTTCTAGTGAAGCTCTAGAACTAGAATTCTAGTTCTTGAAAGTGTTGGCACCTCAGATGTATGTGAATTGTGCCATTCAAAACGTGCTCACACAGCTAATTTAGTACAGCCTCTTGGAAGTTATTTATAGACAATCATGCTTTTGCAGGGTTGGGGTGGAAAGTAAGAACTGAAGCCTTAGGGAGATTAAGATAAGCCCTGGAGCTCGCCTTTCCTTCTGGAGATTCTGCATGTGTAAAGCTGTTATGATGCATCTAACTGAAGTCTGAGAGACAATAAGAAAACGTCACTTAAAGTCAATTCTCTCTGCCACCCATACAACCAGGTGCAGTCCCCAAGCTCCTAGCAGAAGCTGGGTTGGTTGTTGGATTGATGCATTACCATTTAACCTGTTTGTACTAAATTTCCCAGAATCACAAATATGTTATCTGGAAGGGACCTCTAGTCAGCCATGGCTTTGTGTAGCCTTGTCGCCCTCAACAATGGGGATTTCCCAGTCACGTAGATAATCCTTCACTGCTGCACTGCCTTCCTAGTAAATCAGTGTTTCCTAATGTCCAACCTGAACATCCTTTTCTATATACCATGTCACTAACTCTCTTCACAAAGCATCATCTGCATTGAAGAAAAAAGGGAATGACAGGGAGAAGAGCTGGAGGGTGGCCCCATGGGATTCATGATTCAGGGAAAGACAAAGAAAGCAACCTGAAGCAGATGAGCATCATGTGAGTGAAGGCACCGAACAAAAGAACCTTGGCTTAACTACAAGTCTCTGAAACATCAAAAAATACATTCACCAAATCAAGTTGTATGCTTCAAAATTAGGATGTTAGTAAAGAACTGGCATAGTAGCCATGTAACTACAGAGACTTAACTTCCTGGAAGTGGACTGTAGGAATTTGGGACAACACTAGAATACAGGTTCAGCTTTGTTTACAGAGTAGTTAAGATATTAAAATTTTCATCTGGGATACAGTAATTTCTGGTAACTGCATGTGAAGCAGAAATATACAAAGAAAAGATGGATTACAGTAAAAAAGCCACAACTCATCCTTTTCTTACAATATTTTCATTTCGCCAAAGGAAAGAAGATTAGCAAAGAAAACTAGCAGTGAAGTTGCAGACAGATATATAATGGTTTTTTTAATCACAAATGGCTCTAGTCTTCCTGTTCAAGATTAGCAAATACTAATGAATCGAGGAGATGGAAGATCTGTAAAGCACACGTGGAAGCTTAGGCACAATGCAGTCAGACAACATAATGAAAGCAAACAGCTAAATCTTTTTTTACATATACATATCAGAGCAATCAAATAAAGTGAATGTAATTAAATCAGAGTAAATCTGAGGGTGAAATATGAAGCGGGTCAGGTGCATTCAATTCTGTTAGTAACCAGTATTATAAAAGAAGTCTAGGGACAAGATGCCTGGAGTCACTAAGTTCCAGTGGTCAGATGTTATGATTCAGCTCCTCTATCCCGGAATAATCACACTGGCTTCCAAATTAGGAGGCTTAAACCAACCAACCAAAACCTACTAAAATCAGGTTTCATCACTGTGGGATGGAAAGCCAGTTCATTACGTTATATGATTCATTAAAGATAGTCTTCAATGTATGCCTACATGCATAGGATACAGATTCCACTTTAGCCTCTTTTCTAAATGAAGGGTGTTGGCCCATGTTTGCAATTATTGAATTCACCTGAATTACTTTTACTTCAGCTGTAGCATTTCCCAGAAGCCCCTTTCCCAAGTTTTAATGGTCTGGAGGAGCAGCTACTAATTTACATGCTGAAGTAAATTAAGGAAGTCAAGAAAGGGGGTTAGAGAACTAGTATAACAGGTAAATGGTCTTGATCTGATACAGGCTTTTTTCCTTCCTTGTCTCCTGAAACATTGTATTTTCTTATGTTCTAAAGTTAATTCAATAGTGAAAGTAGGAGTGTGTTGGCTTGAAAGCCAGACAGAACAAAAGACTGTGCAAGAATGCTTCCTGCAAAGTTAGAAATGCTGTGGTTCATGAAACTTCTAGAGCTGAATCCTGCAAGGTAGGATTAAATGGAAAGAAGTTCCAGAGTATTTCCTGCTATCATTAAAAGATGTAGTAAATATTTGACTAGAACTATGAGACCACTGCAATTAGAATTTAGGGTGTTGGATTTTTTTAATAAGAGGACTTAATTTCCCATTCAGAGTGAAGGCTTCAGCAACTAGAAAAACTCCAAAGAGTAATGAATACTAAATGGTTTGAGAATGGTTCTTAAAGAAGATTTCGTCAGCCAGGATGTGAGAGGAGGAAAGGCTGTAGTGATTAGTGAAAGTGGGAGTGGGGATTCATGTCTTGCTGGTTGTAGAAAGGCAACTGTAGACTGAAGAGAGATGTGGAATGGAATGTATGTCTTGGCTTTTGTTGAAGAGCGGATTAATGGTCCAATGGCATATGTATGTTGCTAGTTCTGCAGGGCTCCGGTTCTGTGCACTTTTAGAGGTGGTTGGGGCTTCAAGGGATGGTGTAGGAGAGAATTATGGTTAGTTCCTAAAAGCTTGGACAAGTACACTGTTTGAAAGCTATCATAGAATGAGGATGGGTCAAAAGAATAGAAAGATAGTACTGAGAAATACATCTCCAGTGAACTAATACCTCCTGAAAGCAGATATTAAATCAAAAAGCTGGCCTAGGTAGAAGAAATTGAGGCCAGGGCTACAAATGAGCTACTTTATCCTTGCAGATAATGGAGTGGGGACATAAGAAAGCAGAACTAACTGACTGGGATCTGAATAAAGATTTTTAAGGCTATAATATAGGTACATGGCATATATGTCTTCTTAACTTAAGATATAAGCTTCACTTAAGTAACTGAGAATATGTATTTCAAAGAGCTGAAGTTTAAACTCCTTATGTATTTCTAAAGAGCTGTGCATTACTTCTTTATCACTTCTATACTAATAGCGAAAAACTTGTCAGGTACCCATTTTTTCCTAGCCTTTTTAACATAGGTTCTCTGAAGAGTGAAAGTGTGTTTTTGCTATGATTATTTGCTATGTAATTATATTTTAGAGTAGTTGCAAGCTCATCTTAATTTAGGATGCATAGAGAAAGAAAAACATGAAGGACTTGTTTCTAACTTATATGCACAGTTTACTGACAACATACTAATGACATTGCAAGTAAAATTAATTTTCTCTATCTGTCCTATAATGAAAATTTTTTGTGTTAGAAGAAATATGTAGTCCTTGGTACTAATGCATAATATGCTATGAATAGCAAATGAAAAACAGCAAGAACTGAGGTTAAAGCAGTTAATCAGGTTCAGGGTCAAATCCTGAAGTCCTTGTTCTAAAAGTCCCATTGATTTACCAGGAAACTGGCATTACGTACTCAAGGAATGAGCTTTATAGGATTGTTTACCATAGTCTTTCAAACCAAGTAATAAATAGATTAAGGATGTAAAACGCTCCTGAGAAATGCTTCCTGAGATGCAATACAAAAAAAAAAGGAAGTATTATTTTATCTGTGTATGAGGTGTGCTGGACATGTGTTTTCCACTCCAGGGAGTGTAGAAACCATTAAGTCAGGGCAGTGAGCTACTACAGCATCCCTAAAGTGCCACAGGATAGCAACCTTTTGGAGTACCGCATTGTTATTCTGTGGAAAATCCCGTAGTTCACTTTCAGAATTGAAAAGCATACTATCTTTGTGGCTTGCTTCTGTACTACAGAAACCATTGCCCCCTTGTATCATACTGTATTTTGTCTGGATGGTCATAAAGATTAAAAGGCTGTTTTCTATGGTGCAGTCTACATTTTAAGCCTGAAGCTGGGATTATAAAACAAGGGCAATCAAATATGGTTGCCGAGTGCTAGTTCTGACTTTCTGCTTTAACCTGGGCTATGCTTAATGGAGTCTGCAGGGTTAACCTCTTTTTCCTCTTGCATGTGGTTGGTTGGTTTTGTTCCACCCTCCCACATGTTTCAAGTACTTTCAACAACATTTTGTTTAAGTAGGGATTACAACCTCAAAAAATACTTTGAATATGGAAAGCCATTATTACTGTTGGTATATGAACAGCAATTATTACTGTTAGTTGTTGCGAAAGGGATCCATAGACATGTGAAAGTCTCCATGATTACCATAGATGGTGAAGGAATTGTGTTCAGGTGGAGCTGACAGCCTACATAAACTGTGCAGAAGGGCTATGTGACCTCAAAATTAATATAGCCTTAATACACGTAGAAAGAGTTAATTTAATCAGTTCCACACAAGTTTGCAACTGTGTTCACAGGATTAAAATTGCAAACAAACCATTTTAGTGAGATCAGGATTAAAAAAAAAACTTTAATACATGACTGTGATGTAAAACAACAGCTTTGAGGCTAAATTGGAGTTGATTGTGTTAATTGTGTAAACTCAGTTCTTATGAAAAGAATAAATACTTCCACATAAAACAACAGATGTTACTTGATTGCTTGCTGCATATTCTTGCTTCCCCTGGAAAGCCTCTGCTGACATACTTGTTCTCAAACTATGCTGGTTTACAACTAGCAGAGTCTTGTTAAAGGCATGTAATTACTAAGCTCCCAAGACAAGCCCTGGAGCCAAGCAGGCATTGCAGGTGGCTTCCACCTCAGGCTGACCAGCAGGTGACAGCTTCCTTCCAAATTTGTTTTATTCGAAGTTATCTGGAGGAACACCAGAAACAGACCTGTAATGCACTGTGGTGGAAATACTATATTCAAACCTTATGTCAATCATTTAAGCTAAAAGAAGTCTCCTTAAACTGAAAGGTGAACTTGAAGTACAGTGCCATGACTGTAGTATTTTTAAAGATCCCCCTGTCTTATTCAGTGTAGCCTGTTGCCACTTTTGGGGAGTGAGAGCCAAGTGAATGATAAGAAAGGCCAAAGCCATCAGCAGGGGAAACCATCCCAAATTCTAAGAAGTTTTTGATTAACTAAGACTGTAACAATACAAAAGATGAGAAGTGAAGGAAAAAAATAAGGAGTACCAGAACCTGGATTCTCTTCTCCTTAAGCTCCGATTAAGTCCTTTGCTTACCCTGGCTTCATGAGAACATAGTGCACAGTACAACTGATTTTAAAATATTTTTGGAGGTCTTATAAGCCTTAGCTGGCTTTGTATATCAGCCTGCAGAAGACTGCATTATTTACTTCTAACACCATAGCACCTGAAGCTCTGTCAAAGAGCAGGACTACACTGAACTAGGCTATGGACAGACACAATTAAGGTGCAAATTAAGGTCAGATAGTGTGATAGTTTATACCAATTGCTTTTGCAGATTTGTTGACAGTTGTATAATAGACATTGGAACTGCCTCAAGTGAAGTTAATCTTAGAAAAGATTGGTAACCTATTGGTAATCAATGACAGATGTAGACAAATTCTTCACTGCGAATTGAAGTGTGGTGGGGTTGTTGAGTATAAATCTGAACAGAAACAAATCACACAATCTTTGCTTGTTTCAGTACTTGAAACCAAGTAATGTAGCGCATGCTGAACAGACCAATCAAGACGAAGCATGAATTTCCATGCAGCTCCAAGAATATAATCTCACTCCTACACATAAAACAGTGGATTTTAGTTTTTAAATTAACATTGTTATTTTTGAAGGCTATATGGGTACGTGGGTTGTAACATCAGTGAAATGAGAGAGAGGAAGAGAGGCTGGAATGGTGCGCAGAAGGTGAGCAAGGCAGGAAAGGGAGGCTGTCCCAAATCTGAAGCACTATGGTTACTGATGGTGCAGCCATTGACCATGAAGTCATGCCTGAGAACACAGTTGGTACTCATTTGTTTACACACATGGCTAAATTCCAGCTTAAAAAAGCAAACTATCTGCATGATTACTAAGAATATTTGAAGGTGAAGTATTATTCATTAACTTAAACTTTGGTTAAATGCATCAGTTTATATGTATTTGTCCTCCAAAATTATTTCAATAGGCTAATTATATTCTAGACACAATACACCTGTAAATGCTGTGGATAACCTCTCCAGAGCTTAAAGGCTGTATTTGGGGTGCCTTTTTTCTCTACCAAGCTACAAATCTCACAAGAAGTAAGTTAGGTTCTCCAATTTCTACCCACCAGGTAACGCTATGTTATGTAGGAATTAATATAGTCTAACGTTAACAACTCAATCCTAAATCAGACAGTGGCATCTCCTTGCAATTCCAAGCTCTCAGAAGAGAAACGGGAAACTGCTGCCCTGTGAGAAATTCATTTAAGCTTTGAGCAGAACGGTCTGAAAACGAAGACGTAAAATCCGCTAATAAAGAAACACAGAGCTATTTACCAATCTACTTATACAAGCCATTTTCTTAAAGTAAATAAGAAATATGTGATTATCTTCTTTATAAACCTAAATTAGATTAATATCAATATCCATTTATCTTATCCCTTGGAGTATTCAGTCTCCACTTTATTCAGGTTTCTTACAATACACATACCAGGAAATCCCTCAAAGTAATCAAATGCCCACTTACTCTTCTGCTCTTTAGAGACTGAGGAGGAATGTACTAAAGTATTATGTAACCAGTCATTGGCGGAGGGGGAAAACAACTCAGTATTACCTTGTAGGATAGACTATGTAACTCAGGATTATCTTGTAGGATAGACTCTGTCATCCATCGTTACATGGAAATTCTTTAGAAACAGGAAAAGAAAAGCAGTGATTCTTACAGCATCTTTCTGGCTTTTCTCATACGCTTGCTTCAAACTCCTTCACATTATGAAACAATCCTGATCGCTGGATTCTTCTATCCCTCCTCTTTTGCCTATCCACAGAGCATAATATCTATCCTACCATTAGGACAGCGGAAAGTCTTATTTTCTCTTTCTCTTGAGCATGTATGCCAAGGGCAGAACTAGTCCTTCACAATCTGTTTAAACTACTTGGAAAGAACCAATTCAGTTATGTTAAGAATGATGCTATTCCTATCATATAATTAGTGCTCAAAGCGAGTGCATTATCTGGGTTTACGGGGCAGTACTTGGGGGATGTGGAGGCCAGAAATACCTATCTCTCTCAGAACATTCCTCATCTGAGAGAAACCAGCACTTTCTATTCTTAGGAAGTCGGGAAGCTAGGAGGTAGGAAATCCTGCCTTTATAGTTAGCTCTCAGCTGACCCATGAGTGCGTTTAGGAAGAGGGCAATGCACATCTGGCACTTGTTCCAGCACATGCAGAAAGCAGGGCACACAGGAGAGACTAGGGCAACCATGCGAACAGTTAGGAGCATGCCTAGCACATGGACTGGTTCTTGGAAGCTGAAAAAGGCTTGTGGTTTGTTGGTAATTGAGGTGTAACATGTAAATTGTGAACTACCTTCCTATGTGGGTGGTAAGTGTGCTAGGGAGCTTGAAAATCAGCAGGATGGAGGAGGCAGAGCAGCTGCCTCACACTTTTAAAAGGCCCTGCTCTTCTGTGTGGCAGAAGCCGTAGGATCACAGAACTGTGCTGAAGCATCGGCTTCATCCTACTTCGGTTAAGTGCTGAAACTCCTTAGAGACTTCTAGGTGGAACACCTTAGGCCCAGCTGCAGTGGTAGGCTCTTCTCCAAACTCAAGAAAGAACTCCAAAACAAAAAAACAAATGCTGGTATGGCATGTCACTGCATGCTGCTCCACTTCAAATGTTGCCTATGAGTGTTTCACTGCATTTTCTCTTCAAATTGCAGATCCCTTGAAAATAAATCACAACGTAATATATGGAAAGAAACACATCCTAACTAGTATGAATAGCAGTCATAAAAATAAGAAAATTCTAAATTATAAAAATTCAGAATTCTAAAACTAGCATAACTGAGTCGGCAGAGAATAAAAGCAGTCATCTCATTTTGAGAGAGAATTTCACAGAAAATGTTAATAATGGGAAAAATTGAGATTTATTAAAATAAGAACATAAAAAAATTGGTTGTTTGCTGTGAACCTAGAAATTTATTTCATGACTGCAAGCCTACACTTGCAGAGTATTTGTTATAAGCTTAAGTATAATTTGCACCCTTTGGTGCACCAAAGCAAAATAAGACTTTGGCTCATAAATTGTGGTTAGACTAGCTCAATCAAAATCATCCTATGAAGCCCATGAAAACTTTCTGTATTACAGTGGTGCATTGGCACCATTTCTCCTTTGATGCTTATTAACATAAATAATTGCCTTTATTTTAGAGTCCATGGCAAGCAGGTTCTACCACAGAGGAGTTGGCTGTGGGCAACAAGTTCCTTCTGAATATACACACATGAATTATGTTATCCTGCATACTTACATTGAAGTGCTCAAGGATGGGCTTCTGAAGAAAGCTAGATGAAATGGGATGATGCCCCTCTGGAACAAATGTAAACAGCTGGCAATATTCTGTCATGTCGTATACTGGGGTTTATTTCAAGATGACCCTCTGTTATGTATTAAGTAGACCCAATATATATGAGAAGAATTTGAGAAAGTCCGACAAGGCTGGTGTGTCTCGCTGCCCTGAAGCGAGATGGTCTTGGCTTTGGTCCAACATGAATAAGCCAAGCCGGTTCTGCAGGAATATTCCAGAGGTGCTGGGCAGCCAGCACAAGTCACAGGGTCTCCTGGCATAGGAAACACGGACTTTTCCCTACTGAAGCTCTTTTTCATTTGTTTTGCTTTTTGCTTATGTCTTCTGCTGCTGCTTTACTTAACATCTTGCTGCTGTACAAGGTTATACACCATCAAGCATCAGGAGGGGCACCATGTTCTGGAATTTTTTTTCCTATTGGGGAAAAGGAAGTGTACAGATTAACATTTTGTTGTCATTGGTTTTCAAATTAGTTGTGCCAGACAATTTTGTGGTGTTTGAGGCAGAGTCCCCATGGATGCTACTTATTCTGTGAGCAGACAGCCTGAATTAATGTTGTTAGGATTTCTGGAAGCATCTGGTTCACATTCAGGCATTTAATGTTCTTTTGCTACTGGTATTTACTAGTGACATATATAACCTGCTTTGCGCCTAGGTGTGGACTTGCTGAATCACGTAAGGAAACATGACTGTATCTTTTAATGCTCATGAGCAGAGCTGCTGGTTTCTATTGCCATCGTTTAGGCAATGGCTTTCTGGGAACGATCATCTGGTTTAGGGTGCTGGGCAAACATGCACTAGGAGGAGGAGAACTTAAAATGCACACTCGAAGAGAAACCCAGTATGGAGAGAGCATACAAAAGATCATGTGTCTAACTTTTATCTGACATACAAATTGCACAACTCAATTGCTACTCATAACCTTTTTGCTTCTCGTAACTTGCTGGTATAGTTTTACTGTTGCTAAATCCACAAATTGAAGGAGCAGAAAGCTTAATTACAAGGCTATAGTTAGTTTTATTCAAAAAGTGGTTCTTACTATTTTGAATTCCTTAACATTGGGTAGTTTTCAGTATGTTGGTTACAAAGCACACTGAATTTAAATTCTAATTTATTATTCCAACTCTGTACAGTGACTGTGTGTATTTTTTATATTTGTCCAGAGCTGTTTTAGGATAACAGTATTCTCCAGTGAGCTGAGGGTATTTACAAACAAATCTGTTTTTTGATACTGTGGCCAGCAAATATTTTTCTTCACTTTTAAATACTCCTTAAATACCCAGTAATCCTGATAAAGTCACTGCTAACACAAACTGAGAAACAGCATTTGAGTAACCAGATCTAGTTTGAAGCACCCAACCAACCACTGAAGATGGCATCAGAACTTTTTCTGCTTAGATCCATCAACACCAAACCCCCTTGCATTGTAACTGCCGCCTTTACCATCATAGTATCGCTTTAAGAGATGTTCCAGCTTATTCTTTAAGTATATTTTTAAGTAACATAACTGCTTGATTCCAGTTAGAGCTAGCTTTCTGAGCTGGCGTCATGGGATGGTAGCAGAAGCTTCAATTACAGGTATTAACTTACAATGACTTAGTTTCAGTCTACTAAAAAAGTCACCTGAGATGGACATTATTGTAATTCATTTATTTTCCTAAAGGTCTTTTAGCTATCAAATTCACTACCAAGGAAAATTTAAAAATGACAGAGCCACAGAAAGTTAAGGTACCCACGCTGGGAATTTTCAGCTATGTTAGGACAGGTGAATTAGTAAGTTTAATTATTATTTCCAGTTTGAAAACTTACTTATCTACCCATGTTTGATATGTAGCAGCTAAATTTTGGCTTGTTTAACGTATACTCTGGAAATTTGGGGGTGGGGTTGTTATTAATCACAACAAACTTAAAGAGTAGTCTCCATAATTGTCACTTCAGCTTTCAAAATGACTGTACAAACTTAATTTAAAAATAATTGCAAGGGTTTTTTTAAGCTCCTGTTGAAATATGAAGTTACAGCACTATAAGTGATTTCCCAAGTTAAAAAGCTAACAAAGGTATAGAACGCCTTGATATTTGTGTTGTTTTTTCTTGCATTGAAGTATATAACATTGTAGACAAAGGATTCTAGCAAAACTGCATCCTTCCAATGATTTGTACCAGCATGAATACCCCAGTAAGGAAAAAAAAAAGTATTTTTAAACTACTACAAACATACACGTGTCCCAGCCTACTTCTTACACATCTATGATATTTGTAGTCCTGTATAACATGTTCTTTAAAACTGAAGATGAACTACAGAACTGTTAGTGGCAATTCTATCAGAAGCACATCCAGGATTTGAACTATGTAAATCAGTGCATGCTAAAGAAAGACATACTAGAAACTCATAGGTATGACTGAGACTTGCAGACTCTTAGGAGACCACTTTTAACATCTAGTTAAGTCTGTAAGAATTCATTGTGCTTCACATAGACTAACTGTAAGAGAAACAGGGTACTAACAACACCTTATAACATCACATTTTACCTTTATCAAGTATTATGTAATTCAAATAATATAACTTCAATTCACAAACTCCTTGTTTCTTGCTTCTTACTCTTCCACAAAGCCAGTACCTTCTTGGACAGCATTACAATTTCTGCACCTGGAAGAAGGCTGCAAAACAAGGTATGTTTTCAGTGCTTGCTTTCTTCACTGTCTCAGCTCCCGTAGGTGCTTCTTGCCAGTAGCTAGCTTCTCAGCTTGGTGTAGCAGGTAAGAGCTTATATGCACATCCCGTGTGATCATACACTGCCTAGTTATGTTGACCTTTGAGTCCAAAAATGTTTCACTGGTTTCATTTTACTGTGAGTAGAAAATGGAATTTGAATGATTAGTTGTTATTAGTTTGACATCACCATTTTTTCAGATTTCAGTTCAATGTGGAAGTCAAAACAGCAAGCAGGCTGAAAATCACCTCCTCAAGTGTTTGTGTACAGGCACAGCATGGGCAAAGCGTATACAATATACATAGTTTTTAAAAAAAAATCATAAACTATTAATGATACTGAAGTCAGCACAGCCGTACTGCTATTGCATGAAAATGTATCTCCTTGCATTATTCCCTATGGTGAGTGAACATAATTAACTTCCCAGGTGTTTTGCACTCAGGCATGCATTACGTTTTTATTATTTGCAGGCTGAAATTACTTTGTGAAACACGGGCATGCATACACAGCGCTGCCCCAATTTTCCCACCCAGGGAGGGATTCCACCGCCGCCCCATGCCCCCGCGGGCAGCGCCAGCTCGGTGCCTCCCTGCAGGCAACCGCAGCTCAGCGTGCCCGCGGGTCTCACTGGCTTAGTAAGTAAACGGCTGAAAAGGGCCCAGTCCCCAACGTCTTTCTGGAGGTTTGAAGGATGCTATGTCTCCGTCCGAGTCCAGCACAGGTGTGATGGGTGCCGGAGGGAAGGGAGGTGGTGGCTCTGTGCTCTAACCTCCATAATTCTTTTTTCTTTTTTAGCTTGCTAACGGCCCCTTGAATAGAAGGCGGCTTGCAGAAGCACGCGTATTATCTTGCCTTTTAGCACTCTGGTACCTGGCATTAAAATCCAAGCCTGCCAGAGAAGGGCCTGAGGAG